>NC_054374.1:77745135-78045135 GCF_017654675.1 Xenopus laevis
CTTACACTTTAGGATTTAGTCTGAGAACGAGGTTGAGCTGCATAAACTTCTACCAGCAGTTCCCTTTAGCCATGGCAGATGGTATGCCAACTGTATAGGGCAGTGATCCCCAACCTGTAGCTCGTGAGCAACATGTTGCTCCCCAAACCCTTGGATGTTGCTCTCAGTGGCCTCAAAGCAGGTGCTTATTTTTGAATTCCAGGCTTGGAGGCAAGATTTGGTTGTATAAAAACCAGATGTACTGCCAAACAGAGTCTCCTGTAGGCTGCCAGTCCACATAGGGGCTACCAATAGCCAATCACAACCCTTATTTGGCTCCATCCAGGAACATTTTTCATGCTTGTGTTGCTCCTCAACTCTTTTTACATCCGAATGTTGCTCATGGGTGAAAAAGGTTGGGGATCCCTGGTATAGGGGATAGTTAAGGGGGATACTGCCGCATAACAAAAGATTCCTTTACCCTGAAATTATCAGCACAGGCTTCAGTGTCTTTGCCAAGTCATCAACCTGATGTGGACACAATGGCCTCCTCCCTCCAATCAATGCAACAGGTACATACATGGCAGATAGCCGACAGGCTATCATATCTTGCCACTGTGACTCTAAAAAATGCTGAGGTGAGGACCAGAACAGCTTTAAAATCTATAGCAGACACCAAATGATACTGGACAGACAAAGTATAAATACATTGGGAAGAACACTAATAGTGTATGTAATTTTCAAACATGTTGATAGGAATACGGAGTTTGCTTTAGCTTTGGATTTAGACGTACTCAAAAATTATTCTAACTGGGAATTTTAAATGCTAAATTTGTTAAGGCAACAAGGATTTATTTTTCCTGAGCCTGAACAACAGATAAGCTTTATACTAAAACAGTTTACCCACTAGAGGCCACTGTCACACCGTACCTGTGAAAGTTTTCACATCTGCATATAAATGAAGATCATAAACAAAGCTCTATACACGGTTTATGTACAGTAATTGCAAAAAAACAGATTAATCTGTGGTAAAATGTGGTGGTAAAATGTGGTTACAAACATGAATTTATTTCATTATGAATCTATTTTCATAAATTAAACATGTATGAATGAAGGCACAATACACTTTAACTTGGGGAAAGACGAGGTTCTGTGGCTTCAGTAAACCTTCATGGATTCTTTGGTGTTGTTACAGCTGAGAATACATCTTTAAATCTACAGGTAAAGAACATTATTTTGCTTGTGGCCCAGTTCGACTCATTTACCACATTGTAGTACAATCACAAACAACTAACAGCAACCCACACATCCTGTGTCTTTCTGCTTGTTAAGATACAATTCCCAGAGCGACCTCCACATGTTCCTGAGAGGAGTCCTCAGACTTCCAATAAGGATTTTCTCTTCAGGTTTTAACAAAAAAAGTCTGACAATCAATGGTCATTTTTTTTTTTTAATACATATTTTGTCAATTAACAACTACATAATGTCATCATTTCACCCCAAATGTCACTGGCCACTCCCTGAGGGCATGAGTCCATCACTGACATCACCATTCCTACCCCCAACATCATCGTCCTGTTCACTTTGATAACCGTAGACCTAGCAGGTATCAAGCCTAGAACCCCAGGGCTGAAAGAGACATTGCCAACTACTGCTCCACCATGTTGTTCATATAAAGAGTAATATTAATGTAGCAAAACTACCCAGTATTAAAGGGGACCCGTGACCCAAAACAATTATTCCAAATCCTATTTTATCATGTTAGTCAAGCAAAATGAACTTTAATTACACTGTAAAAAATTATTTGAATCTTGTTTCCCTCATTCTGGGACTCATAATTATAGCAAACAGGCAGGAGCCATTTTGTGGACACTTATTAAGGCAAGCCTTGCAACATCTCAGAATCTTGTTTTTGCACCAGAAAGGGGGGACCTGATGTCCATGCCCTGGCTACACAATTAAATGGTTAAGAGAACTGGGGGAATATGGGGAGGGCAGTGGCATCTAGAAAGTGCTGAATGGAAAGTGAAAGTAATTGTTTGCCCCGCCTCTATGCCTACGGCTGATTGACAGCTGAGATTTTTAAATGAGTTTTACAACAGTTATGAATGCTTTAATTAAAAAAAAAAAAAATACCAACTTGTATTTCATGCTTAATTTGGAAAGGACTTTTATTATACAGATTTTTATTTTTGGATGACAGGTCCACTGTAAACAATGTGTTTCCAGGTGGAGAAATGATCCATGCAGCACATTTACTACCAGTTACTACTCAAAGTGCAGCTGTTAAGAGTTTGTGTTATAAATGACCAATAAGGCAACAAAGACTACTTATGATGGGCTACATTTGAGTAACAATCGTGAGCATCATCATTATTATAACTCACTAAAAAGGAGTATTTGAAAATTTGACTAATGACTTGTTAGCCTAAATTCCCATACATTAATGAGAATGCTCAGCAAACTTAGTTTGTAGCAAGAAACTGCCTAAATGCTATATAGCTGCTCCAGTCCACATCACAATATTCTTTTAAATGGCACCAAAAATTGGTCTGTAAAACATTTCGCTTTCACTACAATCAGCTCCAGTGAGCAGTTAGTAAGAGAGTGTACAGGGGGCATATAGCAGCAGAAAAGCACCCAAGACAAAACCAGAAAAGGCTGTCTTAAGTGTGAATTCTGCATCTAAATATGTAGGCGATTTAGTGATTAAGTTCATGAGAAAGTGCCTTAGTTGGACATTAATAACCGTCTTGCACAACAGATGACTATTTGGCATATTCTAGATAACTTCCTGCTGTGAGGCCTGCCAAGTGAGAATCTATTTTAACAAATGAAAATTATTTCACGACAAATATTTACATAAAAAAGACAGCAATACATATTTCTTTGAAGTAGCTGCCCTGATTTTTAATGCAGCTTGTTTGCCAGATAATCCAAATCCCTCCAGGCTCAGAGCCTTAGATAATGCATGTCCATGAATAGTTCCTAAAAACACTACATACATGTGCGTTCAAACAAAAATTACCTGATTTTTCAAGATGGTGAGGGTTTCCAATACCCTGAAGTATGTTAGTTGCAAAAATCGGGGATTTTTTTAGAATGTACACATATAACCTTTGCCAACTCTTTACCACAGACAAGGAGACACTTCTACAGAAGTGACAATGCCACACACACACACACACACCTGTATACAAAGTTTCCAGGAGAACAAAGCTTCTTAATATCGTTCAGAAATGCGTGGGAACATGTTCTTTGCATATACACCACCCAAGCTTGAGGAAATGAACACCAGGCAGACATTTTCTGCTTCTATTTAGGCATTATAAATCTATAATAGATGCCCCAGCATAGAAGATTCACTATGTTAACGGATGAGGAACTCCTGAAACCAACTTGCTCTCACTGGGTGCTATTTTCTACAAATGAAACTCTGATTCCACTGGCTTCACTGTACTCATGTGAAAATATAAATAAAATATTTTCCAACCCACTATGTGCCCTGCAGAATTTCTATAATATGCTTAGCAGTTCACCCCATTGCACAGGAAAAGGACATCTTTAAAAGAGAAGGAAAGGTTAAAACTATGTAAGCTCTATCAGAAAGGCCTATATAAATACACCAGTAAACCCTCAAAGTAATGTTGCTCTGAGAAACACAGCATTTCTTTCCTTCTATTGTGTACAAATGGGCTTCTGTATCAGACTTCCTGTTTTCAGCTTAAACCTCCAGGGCTTGGGCATGCTCAGAGAAAGCAGAGAGAGATTCAGGCAGGAAGTGATGACACACCAAGCTAATATGGCAGCTGTCTACAGCTGTTTACTCAGGTATGGAAAAGCATTCTAAAGAATAAAATGGTCGTTCTAGCTTGCACTGTTGTGGCTAATCTATTGGCAATAATCTGATTTGTTAGTTTAAAATGTTTAAAGGAAAAGCTAACACTGCACAGAGAAATGTCCAGGCACTCAGAGCCCTCATTTCATCTGCAATAAAGAGCATTATGGCAGTTGTAAAACCAGTGCTGAGTTCCAAAGATAGCAGAAATGCATAATAAAACTGCAGTTGTACTGTACATTCTGAACAGGAAGAAAATGCCCCAAAAAGGTTTTCACATATTGCAGTTAGACAGGGAACAACAAGAACAGTTATTCACCCATTCATTGCTTCATAGTGCCCGAGGGATGTAACCTTACAGTTTAGGATCCTATAAACAACAGGTTTCTAGCAACTTTGTGAGTTCATCATGTGTGGATTAAGTTGTGTGGAACTGTGGCTTCTCTTCACTTCCTCATCTGTCTATGCATCATTAACTGGCTGACATTGCACATCAATAGATTATATATTCAAACCAACAGATATCCATAGCACACGACTATTTGTCTTGATTAGTGAACTAATAAACACGCACAGATTAAATGTTGTTTACTGACATCTTTAGGGCTCTTGCACAAAATGTTTCTTGCTGCATTGCCATGAGGTGGAGCTCTCCTGTGACCAACCACAGGAGAACACAAGAATGAATACAGCCCATTCTTCTGAATTGAGTTATACTCACTCCACACACATGCCAGGGGGGAGGAGGGAGGGGGTGATAACACTACAACCTGCAGTGCAGCAGTAATGAGTGACTAAAGTTTATCAGAGCACAGATCAAATGACCTGAGGGATCATGGGAAACAATATGTCTAGCCCTATGCCAAATTTTAAATTAAAAAAAGAAAATTTTTTTCAGTTTTTCTGAGTTACAAAACCAGTGGTTAGGAGGTTCCCAACTAACCAGTGTCACTTGTGAATATTGTCTAATAACCAGATATCTATGGTGCGGGATCAGAGAAGGCCAAAGAGCTGTAAATACAATATTGCCCACCATACCCAGTACTCAAATACTTGTATGTAATTTATACTCATACTGGAGCCTGTTTCAAGAGTACAATCTTCAAGCCCATCTACTGACTACAGCTGCCCACTGGTGAGGAACAGTGGTCAAAACATCCACATGTCTCCAATTTAAATATTATTCACTTAAAAGCTCCCTGTCTGATGCACATCAAACAATGGCAGATGGACTTCTGTGCAAATATGATCAATATGTTCAAACAGCAGCGAACAACCATAAGATTGAGAACGTCTTGAGAGAGCTCTTTACTTTTACCCATCATGAGATACTTCTTGTGTGATACCTTGTTAATGAGAAACCTTTTTATAGGCCATCAATTTGGACTAAGCCGACTGATGTCAATTTGCAAATATAGGGGGCAAGATTGCTTTCGAAATACTGACAGATTTCAGCAGGTTTCTTGGCTTTCCATGCCTTTTTGCACCTCATTTTCTTCATGTGTTCAATACTTATGCCCTGTGTCATTCTACTTTACTACACATACCTTAATTGATGGACTTATTTGTTTTGAGTTCTTTGTATGTGTGGATAACTTGGGTTGTTACAGACATCTGGTGTAAATTTCATGTCAATAGCCCGAATCGAAATATATTTTACGGAGAAAACCGTTGACGTGTTCTATAATTGATTTTCCCCACTGTACTTACTATACTGTTGACTGAAGGTGCCTGTGGCTGATTTGAAGGACCAGTGCCTAAAATGACATCTGACCTTGGATTACCAACAATTAAAAAGGCTTAGTCCCATTGCATCCCAAACATTTAACTGTTTTCTGCTACAACAAGGGGCTAAGACGGCCACAAATGCCATAAAATCATATAGAAATCTATTTTCCGCTTGTGTTTGGCAGCCTAACAAACTTGACCAATGTCCATGCACTACGAATACTGGTCGATTTTGCAGCAGACTACTTAAAAATCATATTGGTTGATGCAACACAGCAGTTATTATATGATGCACTGACAAATGATGAAGGAATGAGGAGCCACAGCTTGAACTGCAGACCTGGACTTGTGCTGGTCAGTTTGCCAACAAACGGACAGGTGTACCAAGCACTAAAAATGTAAATTATAATTGAAATCTTTACTGAAAAATACAAATTGCTGCTCTGTTTTGCTTAAAAAATTCACAGCTACTGAGTTTTGCTAATTTGATAGCTTTCATTTTATACATGAAATTACAGCTTAAGAGAAAAGTGCCTTTTTATCTCACTTCAATGCCTGCAAGTCATGCCTCTACTAGGCACATGCACATTTTCACACAACCATAAATTATCATGCCACGTACATGCAGTCAAAACAACAGAATCTGGATTTTTATTTTTTTTTTTTTTTTTTTTTAAATTAAACTCACAAGAACAAACCTAGATCCATTGTAAAATAACACCTCTTTGGGAAATGGACAGACATAATTTCTAAAAACTCAACATCAGACATTGTGAAACTTCATTCCCATTCTATGCACATAATAGCATCCAGTCAATACCAGGTTATGATTTTACAAATATTACACCAATCATATCTGACCCCACTACGAAGGTTCAAAATGGGAGTACTGGCCAGTCCATCATGTCGGAGATGCTCAGCAGATGATGCCTTACTAATTTATTGCATGTGGCTATGCCCAGTAATCAAAACTTTTTGGTTAGAGGTATTATTGGAAATTATTGTATAAATGAACACGTAAAACTATGACGAGGCTTCAATAAAAACTATAAAATAACATTTAAAAAAGTTAGGGGGCCGGCAATTCAGAGTACACAAGCTCATTCTCAACCTGTCAGAGATGGAAGTGGGGCGAGCTCCCAAGGAATGACTAAGCAAAATCAAAATTGGCATCACTTATTTCATGGAAGAAAGTTATAAAAATGTGCAGCTTACTATACCCTAAACCCCCACCCACAGCTGTATGATCTTAGTTAGTCAAAAAGAAAACAAATATTTCCATGCAAGGTTTTCAACATTCTCCAAGTGGGAGAAGGAGAATGTAACTAATCTATAGCTCTAATGAAAAATAAAAATATACCTTTTTTAGTTTGGGAAATTCATCACCTCATCCACAAATATGTTAAGTACATATGAAGAGGTTTCTTCTGGACTCTAAACGTAACACTAAAAAACAGACGTATGAGCAGTCAAGAATGGGACTGCAAAGACAGTGATAAAGTTATTACACAGTATTGAGAGAGCCCAACACTGGCTGGAAACATAGCAAGAAAACAAATGTTAATGAATGGTTTACTAGATACTCTTTCTGCCTCTGCCCTTCTGGCAAAAATTCAAGTATATTGTTTAATGTTCTATTTAAAGCTAATTGTAAACTTGCTGAACTTGCAGAGAGCTGCTGAATAAAAATCTAAATAACTCCATAAATAATACAAAATGAAATCCAATTGCAAATTGTCTCAGAATATCACTCTCTACATCATACTAAAAGTTAGAGGTGAACAACCCCTGTAAATAATGTTATATCCTCTGAACTGGTGCCCCTCGTGCCTCTAGATCTAGTTTTAACCATTGTTTCTGCCTTTGGGTTCTACTTCATGTTTTCACTTTCAGATGCTTTCTGTATATGACTCGGTCTGCTTTTGACAACTGCATGTTTTCCAGTTCCCCTTCAGTTTAGCTGTACCAAGTTCTAAACTCCTGCTACCAATAACACAATGCTCCCTGAATCACTTTTTTGGGGCACATAACCTTTAAGTTCCCGTGCTGTTTATAAGCTCAAAGACTTTGGGGGTTATGTAACAAAACAAAAAAAATTAAAAAAAAAGGCACTAGGTTTACCCATGTGCAGTAACCCATTGCAACAAATCAGCTGCTAGAATTTACTTATTGCCTGTTCAAAAGCAAACATGTTATTGGCTGCTGTGGATTACTGCTTCTGGGCAAACTAAGTGGCTGTTATTAGAAAGGTTATACCTTCCTTTATTCTCCTTGCTAGTCCACTCGCACAGTAATCTTTAGGAACCAATCTGTTTGAAGTGTATGCAAAGGGTAACAGGCAGATCAAGTGTTAATAAACAAAAATCCACCTCTTATCACTAGGTCAGCGCTACAAAATATGGCGGCACTCTATGAATAAATAAATAATAATAATAATAATAATAATAATAATAATAGGTGTTCTTTAGGTACTGAATTTCTCAGTTTCCTATGGGAAATGGTGAGAATGGCAATATAACCATCAATGTTTTCTGCCCTTTCAACCTAATCAGCCTTCAGAATAATCTTTAGCATAAAAACTGAAACTAATCATTTCTCACCCAATACCTACAAGCACATTTTCTTTAAAACATAATTGAATGCATTGGTTTTTGTGCTGATGCATTCAGACATCTTATCCCTTGGTAAAACAAAGACGCAGTAATTCCATTGGATCTCAAGTCTATGGTTTTCAGTTGTACACTTGGCTAGGTGCACAAGCCACTAAAGCTAAAGACAGTTTCTCCACTTGCGCATATGCACCAGCGTCAAAAAAAGCTGATCTGCTGTCCAAGTATGCAATTTTGGGATAAATATCCGTGCTGTTGGGCTGATCCCATGCCAGTGCATAAAGCAGTGGATCGACTTTTCTCCACTAGTGGAAATGCCAACCCATGTACCATTAGGCTAATAATGACCGCTGTCTCCCTATGTGTGTAATCATGGACAGGAACTGTATCTGACCATCACTGCACACAGAAGGCAATCTTTTTCAGAAAATGTGCATGCATGCATTTACAGTCCACAATTTGTTCCATGTGTAGAGTAACTGGTGGATACCTGTCATAACTGGAAATAAACCCCTACAGTCTGAAAAGTATTTTCATGACACTCGTTCGGTTCCACTGGATGACAGTTGGTCTGTCAAGACTGAAAGGCCATAGACATTACAATTACAATCTTTCAAAGAAAGATTGTTTCAATACACACATGTAGAGCTGAATCATCATATATACAGATAGCAACAATAGAATTCTGCCTGTATCGGACAATTCAGCACTAACAACGATGTTTCAGTGCCTTCAAAGGCACCCAATTAAAATTTTCAAGCAAGCCCGATAGACTATTCTCCAAGCCTTCTGCCAATATCAGTTGGCTTGTTTCCTACCAAACACACACCAAATATTGTAAGAAAATTAATTTGTACAATATTATTCACTTATCCTTTATTTATATAGTGCTGACATGTATATCGCTGACATGAGCCCAGAAGACACACACAAAGAGAACATACTGACTCTTAATGCAGTGTCCAGGTCAGAATTGAACTCAAGAAACCAGTACGGCAAGTCAGCATTTTTTTACAACTTTTATTTACATCTACTTGTTAGAGACACTGACTGAAGTAATGATCAAGGATGTTTAGCCATCTGGACAGCCAAATCAAACAATATCATATGGCTTGGCCCATGCTGGTTTTTTTGGCATAATACCGTACCTTAAAAGGATCCTGTGATCGGAAAACCTGTTTTTTTTCAAAATGCATCAGTTAATAGTGCTGCTGCAGCAGATTGTCGCACTGAAATCCATTTTTCAAAAAGTAGGCAACAAAACACCAATAGGTAGCAATTTCCTATTTTTTGCAGATCACTTAATGTAAAGTGGTTCATGGGTGGTTAAGATCCATATATCTAGCTCAAAAGGATTTTTTGGGCACCAGTGGGTGAAGCAATTTCCCAAGGCAAACAAAGAACCCCATCTGTTATTTCCCTTACAACAAACAATGGTATCAGACCTTCCTACTCCTTTGAAATGCAAAATAGGATCTACAAAGCAGTATCTGATAATGCAAATGTTCACCTAAACCGTTCTCTCCCCCTACTCTAATCATATTGTATTAAACAGCCATAATGGATAGCCTACATTGTTTCTCTCACTAAGGCCTTCACTCTATTTGCAAACCAAGAGGTAAATGAACTGCAGATTACTGCTGCAGGTTTCATTTGTATTCAAATAGATACACATTGGACTGAGACAATATCTGCTAATAGCTAATCTCATTTACAAGTTTATTAGCAAGTATCAAGAATGTCTTGCATTTTAAAAGAAGAATGATGCTTATAAAAAAGTCAACAAAACTCAATATTATTGTTACTCCCTATCCTTCATTTACCAAGGTGCTCTAATATATACATTATCTCATCACTAAATGCCATCTAACTACAGTCAATTAGTAGTCTGAATTATGAAACCCCCCACAACGATTGTTAACACCTGTCCAACTGCTTCAGGTATATACCATGTTTTTTAAGTAATGGGACATATCCATATATTCATCAATAGGTAACAACCACACTCGGATCAGTCCAAGAACGCTTTTTATAGAAAAAATTGTATTACTCAAGTATTATTTATATGGAATAGTGTTGATGTAAGTTTTACTCATGCCAGGGCACTCTCTGCAAAAAGACTGGATATTCTTCTGTTCTTGAAAGGGTTTCCTCCCAAACTCCAGAAACATACAGGAAGATCAACTGTCTCTAGATAAAACGGACAATAATATGTGTGAATGTAATAGGGCCTTATATTGTAAGTTCCACTGGGACAAGGAGTGATGGATAATCTTTGAAAGTGCACTCTTTATAAATGAAAAATAATACATGTGTCTGTCCCACCAACAAGAACTACTCACATAGAAAAGCATGTTTATCTGAAGAAGTTAAATAAAAATGACATGATTAGAAGGGGTAGTTACTCCCACAAACACAAGTTACCCTGGAGTAGGATTAAAGGAAAAGGAAAGTTGAAGGGATACTGTCATGGAAAAACATGTTTTTTTCCAAAACACATCAGTTAATAGTGCTGCTCCAGCAGAGTTCTGAAATGAAATCCATTTCTCAAAACAGCAAACAGAATTATGTTCAATTTTGAAATCTGACATGGGGCTAGACATAAGGGATGCAATCCGGGCTGAATCCCCGAATCCTTGGTGAAAGATTCAGCGGAATACCGAACCGAATCCGAATTTGCATATGCAAATTAGGGGCAGGAAAGTAAAAAGTGGAATAATTCTTCTTTTGTGACGAAAAGGCATGTGATTTCCCTACCCTCCCCTAATTTACATATGCAAATTAGTATTCGGTTCGGCCAGGCACAAGGATTCCTACTGAAAAAGGCCGAATCCCGAACCGAATCCTGGATTCGGTGCATCCTTACTAGACATTTTGTCAGTTTCCCAGCTGCCCCAGTCATGTGACTTGTGCCTGCACTTTAGGATTGAATTACTTTCTGGCAGGCTGTTATTTCTCCTACTAAGAGTAAGGTCACACTGGGACCAATCTCGCCAAAGGCCTTCCCTCACTCTTGCGCTGGCTAAAATGAAAAATCGCTGGCGCTAAGCACACGCGGCGATTTGCTTTCCTAAGTCGCCCGAAGTTGCCTCACGAGAAAACTTCGAAAAATTAATCGCCACGTGTGCTTAGCGCCGGCAATTTTTCATGGTCCGGGCAGACACGCTCAGAGTGGTGAGGACAGATTTTTTCTTACTATTTGGCTTTTTCGCTCTACTGTGCATCTCCACCAAAACGAAGAATAATAAAAAAAAAACAAAGCTCCCTCTTTGGTGCTAGTTAAGAACAACCCTGGACAAGTGCGGTTTTCTGCAAACAGGAGCACCAGCCCAGTGCATCAGATAAGTAATTATAATTATTGAAAAGCAAAATGTTCCATCGCAAAAAAAGACAAAAAAAATTGTCACTCATAGACGTCAAAGCACTTGGCACATTCTTCTGGATTTCAAGAAGCGGGTCACTGGGGGGTATTGAACATCTGTCAGACCCCCTTAACCCCCTCCTCACTGATTATAATGTTTCTTTTCCTTCCAATTGTAGAATTGCAAGTGTTACATTGTAAAGCATGCCAATTAAGTGTCACATAGGTTAGCATTCAGCATGCCCTGCACTGACTATGAATGACAACGAATGATTTGAATTAAAGGCAGATTATATTTCAATTCGAATCTTTACACACGTGATCAAGTAATGCAAATGAGTTCCACTTAACCAAACAGCAGACATAAAGCCCGACCTCCTTGAACTAAATTAGTATAGACAAGCCGCCCGGAATACGTCTGCTACTTCATCACAAAGTCCCACTACACTCACATATAATACGTGCTTAGCGGATGGCTTTTAGATTTGCTTTACAGAGACAACCGGGGAGCTACAGGTTGCAGAAGACAGCATTATACCCTTTGCTCTTCTCCCATGCCTCTTTCAACTACACCGAACTCCTCTCACCTGTGACACAAGCCTGCCCGTGTTCCTCAGTTCTGACACATCGGCTTAAGGAGTAAGGTAGAGCGGGTTGAGTGCAGAGGACCTCTTGTAGTTGAGAGCGGACCACAAGGCATCCGCCGCTCACCGACCCCGGCTCTCCATCGTTGCGCACTTGACAACGGAAATTACGCATCGGACACTGTAAAAAAAATGGTGACCAATCAAAACAGGAGTAACAAAGTGTCTATCCCGCCCTGTTACACCTAAAATCGCCTCCTATTGGCTTGACTTAGCCCACCCACAGGGGCTGTGTAACCACGCCTCCACAGCTACGCGAATGATGAGATCATCTTATGCTTATGAATGGAAGCGGCTCTGATTGGTTACTGGCAAAAGTGCTTTAAAGCCCAGATAATGAAACTGGAATAATAATTGCAGCCACTTCTACTGGTGAAAGAAGAGTCTCGCACCTCACGATTATTGTTGCATCAGATTAGTCTAGGACAGTGTGGTTATGCAGCTGTAATTATGCTGATTGATGTGATCTAAGATCTTCTTGCACAATGAAGTGAAGATTGGGAATACACAAAACACTTGTATCAAATTCAATTATTTAAGTTAAAAAACATAATTGTCTACCTATTTAGAAAACAGGCTCAGTGTTAAATAGGAACATATTTTATCCTCTTTATTAACGCATGGGTTTGGAGCAAAATAGCTGTTCATTGCTTCCTTTACAGATTTCACATATTTAGAAGGAAAGCTTGGCATGGCCAGCTTTTCAGTGCCACAGTGTGCTGATGATCAAACAACACTATCTCCACTTTGTACAGACACATAAGGAAGCCATGAAATAGATTGGTTTGAAACTGTGGATGTCCACATTACACAGATCACATGTATCAAATATGAGTGTATACCCACAGTTCTTTAGGTAAAGACACATACAGTAACCACATGTTGGTAATAACCGAAAGCATGATTATAATATGGTGAAACCCAGATTATACGTCATTTTTAAATTTTCAGCCATTGTTGGCTGTTATAAGTGGCACAGCAACCCTATCTAGTGGCACAGAAAATACAGGAGACTGGTCCACAATTGTCAGGGGTCTGGAGGGTGTGGAGCAGAGCCTGGCCTAGAATTATGGAATGGTATCATAGGCAGGCCCCAATGCCGCCCCCCTCCTGCTCCGCTCTTCTAACTTCCAGCGTCGGACCGGGTGGAGGAGGGGCCGCATCGCTAGTGCAGTGAGCGCTATTGCTAAAAAACGGAAATTCATCTCTTAAAGTTACCAGAGGAGGCTTTTTGCCGCCCTTGGTACCTGGCCACTCCGTGCCGCCTGAGGCAAGATTCTCACCTTGCCTCATGGCCGGAGCGGCCCTGATCATAGGCCAGACTAAGGTCTAAACTGGCCATTGATCGTACAAATCTTTAGGAGTGTGGAGTGTCCATGTCGATCGGTCATTCAGACCATTGGACAGGTAAGAAAATTTCTGTCAGCTTCCAATAATATCTCTGCATGTATTGACGATATAAGCGTGAAACAGCTTTTGTCGGACATAACTTTCGCACGATTGCTGTCAGGGGCAGAACATCGTCTGATCTGTTCTTTTACTACTTTATTTGATCTGAATGGTTAGTGGCAGGTCGGGAGATGGCACCGAACGATCACTTGTCTGATAAATGGTAAATCTGCACGTCTATGGCCAGCTTAAGCCAGCAGACTTTCCCAAGGTCCATTCTGAGTGGCACAACAACCCTATGTAATAAAAATAGAATAAAAATAGAGTTGACAGATCTGTAATTGTGAGGGTGAGAGTGTCTGCAAAGTAATTCACTTTTACTTTATTGTCCATCTTGGCTTGTCACCACAACCCCCACACAGAATTGCCAGAGAACCAGGACTGAAAGAGCTACAGTGCCCCCAGAGAAGGAGATAGGAGAACATCAGTCAGTCAAGGTCACATATGTCCTGACAAAGATTTAAAAAATTTCAGGTAGGCAGATGACCAAACAGTCCCCATAGGCCCAATAGATAGTGACTGTCTATGGCATTTTAGGGGAGGTGATTTTGATCACATTTTGTGGGTCATGCAAGAACACAAGATTTTGTAGGATCCTACAAAATCAGATCCCCCATACTGTATTGTAAGTCTGATGGTGTGTTTTGTTCATGTATCTACTTCTGAAAATCAATGTACTTCAGTAAGAGAAAAAGTATTTCAATGGACAACTCCATGGCATACTTACCGGGATAGCCCCCCCCCCCCCAGTGCTCCTATCAGAGGGACCCTCCCCAAAGCTTTAAAAGCCAAATCCATCCCCAATCCGGTGTCCTTTTTTCCTTCTGCTTCAGTTTATTTTTTGCTCCTCTTAGAAGCAAGTTTTCTTTTTAGCCTTGGGAAAGCATAAGGGCTTGCTGGAAAGCATCATAGAAACTGGGGTTTTGGTCCTTGTGATCTTTTTCCCCCCTAAGCACATTACCTCATGTATGGGAGGATCATGAGCTAATGATAACAATTTCAACCTATACAGGAAGATTTGCATAGGCTGCAGTATGCTCCTAGATACCTCACAGGGCAGGCAAGGTATGCCCGCAGTGACAGCAGTCAGCAGCAGTTTCCCACGAGTAAACTTTGGGCGACTTCGGAAATCGAAGCGCCGCGAGTGCATTGGCGCAGCCGTTTTTTAATTAAAGCCGGCGGAAGACACAGGGAAGCAGTTTGGGGAGATTAGTTGCCCCAAAAAAGAGGCAATTAGTTGCCGAGCGACTAAATCTCCCCAAATCTCCAGGTGTGCTCTAACCCTAAACCCTATTTCTTTGTCTTTCTCTGGCAGTCCATTTCCATTGAAGAAATAGAGTTCACAGGTTTTCTACAAGGTATTTTTCTGTTCACCTTTGGAGGTTTCATTCTTCTGAGTTTTATCTGGAATAGATTACACTGAGTCATGCTTCTTTATGTGTAACAATTACCCTCCCATTGGGGATATTAGCTTGTTCATTAGACACTCAGCAAGGCTCAAACGTTTCGGGGCCACATGGCCTTTCCGCAGTGATCACTGAGGAAGCGCCATGTGGTCCCAAAATGTTTGATCTGGGTGACTAAATCTCCCTGAATCTCCACGTGTGTCTCTGCCCTTAAAGGAGGTGCTGGCCAGTTGTCTCTATTTGCCATCCAAAGACAGTGCTGAGTTTCATCTTAAATCAATAAGAATTTAAATTTAAAAACATTGCAATTTCATGAAAATTTATATCTACCATAACATCAAAAGGCAGTCACACTTCCATGTACATTATATGCATTTATTTTAATGTTAATAAAGTAACAACCAGCACACAGTGGCTGCAATAAGAACTATGTTTTTCAAACGATTTTCGTTGTCTGTGCATATGTGTGGGCCAGAGGCTGATACTGTCACCACAGATACACACCCTGAATGAGTCAGGCAACATCAAACATCTGTAATCCAAATATATCTCTCTGAGGCCCAAGACTAGGCGCCTGTGATTAGCTTTGCCTCTAGACTGACATTTTAAGGTTCAGGGACTCTCACAAACAGTACAGAAGGCCCACTTAGAAACCTTTGTGGTGAAGGGAAATGTCATGTTATGGCAGCTCCTGGCAAGGCCAGCCAGGCGCCTATATATTGGGGGGATAGGAGCATGTACACACGGATAGGTGGTTAGATGTGAGAACTGTCCTTCTGAGCTGGGTACAGGTGCCATGATAGCGGAGAGCGGGGACCAGACTAGTGGTAGGCAGCAGAGAAGGTGTGTGCCTGACGACCCCCCCCCCAGCTTTGTGCCCTAGGCACGTGCCTACTCCTAGTTCAGGTCCTTCGTGCTGGCCTTTGGGGGGGATGGCGCGGTTTTGTTATGCCACTGCAGAGGGGACTATTGATCATGCTGTGTAAAATTATAAGAGCTGAAAGAATGGTGTAAAAACTGTAAAATAAATGAAGACGTTATAAAGGTGTGCTTTACTTTTTCCTGCCTGAATGCCAAATTTGACACTGATATTTTACACCACTTCCGACGTTGTATAATAAATCAATATATACAATATATAGCATTTTCAATCTGCATACTTTTATGTCAGAGTTTTTCACAGAAGTGCACGGTCCCTGAGAGGTATATGCCATTTTTTATGCAGTGATGCCTGCCAATGTGTGCTGTATTCAGTTGCTGTTTCTATGTTTTTTACAGAGCGTGATAAATAGGCCAGTGCAGAGAGTGCTATTGCACTCATAGTGCATTTGGGTTGCTACCTCAATCAGCAGGAGCTTCAGAATCGCCCCTGGCCCCATAGTAGGATTGCCACCTCAGCCCTTTAAAACCGAACACATATGGGGGCAGATTTACTCATGGGTGAAAGTTCGCCAGCAGACGATTCGCAGCCATCGCTACACTTCGACAGGCGAAAATTAGCTCAGACAATGCAAATTCACTGGAATGCGAAGTTTCATCATGGGCACTGAAAGCTGGCGACGTTTCGCTAGCGTGATTTGGCAATGCAAACAATTGAAAGCAAAGATGCACTAGCGTTCATTTCTGCCTAACGCAAATTCGCTAGAGGTATTGCCAGGGTCGGACTGGGGGGCCCCTCTGGTCCCCGCTACCTACTTGTTAGGTGAATCGCCGCTCGACATAATTGCCCAGGCGGCACATCGCGCATGCGCAAACGGAAACGGCGCTCGGCGCGCATGGGCAAACGGCGCTGCGATGCGCTGAAATTTTTTTATTATTTTTTTAAAAACTGTTTGGGAGAGGGGGGCTGGCCCGGCGGGGGCCCACTAGGGTCGGGGCCCCCCGGGTATTTTTCCGGTATCCCGCCGGGCCAGTCCGACACTGGGTCTTGCGCTCAGGTTAATTTGCATATGGCGGGAAATTTAAAGTTGAATGGACGTATATGTTGCAGCAAATACATTACATTACCCAAGTCCAGGGAACCTTAATAAAGCCAATAGAGTTGTTATAATGCCCTACACATGAGCCCACATGTGTTCCATATGTTAGAAAATGTATGGGGGAACCCGGTTACCCAAAAAAAATTTAAGGACTTTTGCAGGCTCACTGAAAAGACGCCAGCATTTTTTGAACTTAGCAGCTTTTTCCAATAAAAAATATGATGTAAGTAACAGAAGATTGAGGAAGATCTATGCACTCCAATGCACTTCGCCTGGTCTGAACTGGCGAGGGTAAGTCTGGTGAAAGAGGTAACGCTCAGTAAAATCTGCATTGCAGTGAATTTGTGCAGTTACGTCCATTCACCAGAGTGAAAATTTGCCTGGTGATAGAGTGCGAATGACCGCTAGCGTCTGTCTCTTTCGCTAGCAAATTGACGCCTGCGCCCATTAGTAAATTGGCAATGTCCATGTGGGCGGTAATGCTAGCAAATTGACGCTAGCTTTAGCCACTTCACCCTCGAGTAAATCTGCCCCATGGAATCCACAGCCTGCATGGCTAATTAGCAATTCATTAAGATGCATGATGCATGGCTGCACATAAATCAGTTCAGTCTGCAGCATGCATCTACATGAATTGCTAATTAGCCATGCAGGCTGTGTATTCCATATGTGTTCGGTTTTAAAGGGATGAGGTGGCAACTATACCCCATAGGTCCTGGTCTACTGCAACTTTTTGTGTCAGTGCTAGTTCTACCTAGCCTGGTACTCAAAGGGTTAAATATATTACAATAAGCTGCAGATAAAGATGAAAGAGAAATGGAAGAAAAGCTTGCTGGGCAGTGTTAGTTTTAGTGGTAAGAGAGGCATCTCCACCCAAGGCAGTGCTTGTATGTTCCCACAGATATAAGAAGAGATATGTCATAGTTGTTTACTTGCTATGGTATTGTCAAGAGCTGACGTGGCCTGAAAGTCAAGGTGATGACTCAGCTTCCAAACACAGGATTGCTCATCGATGGATGAACTTTTGTTACCTACAGGGTTGTTCCATTAAAACAGAATTGCACAACCCATAGGAAAATATGTGTAGCTATCTGGAGATACAGAAAACAACACAATCAAACACTTTCCAATGAACCTATCTAGAAAGAGGTCTTTTTTTTCAAGACAGCTTCTGTTTTTATATTGTTGCAAGGCACAGAATCTTGGGTGCCCTGGATCAAAAGATCTAGAGATTTAGACTGTGGTCACAGAGATGATCTTATCAAAAAAAATGTAAATGAGTGGCTCTATTAACTCACGCAGGTCACAGCATGGGACTGAAACTTTAAGATTAATCATTTTTCACAAAGAAAAAGTATTTTGCTGTTTCTATATAGCAAGTTTGTGTGCTGTAAAATGGTGCTCAAGGACCTGCACATCCCCAATAAATGCAGTGTTGCAGGGTGCAAAAGTTAGTTCAGAGCTGGCTTCAGGGATGTTTCAGGCATTAAAGTCGCTCCCCCTCCTCGCGATTACCTTAACATCGGTGGCGGGGGTCCAGGGGGGGCTAGCACAGAAAAAGAAATTGTGCTCTCTGCGCTAGAAAAGCTGAATTTCCGGTTTAATAACTAGAATTCGTCTCTTAAAGTTACCTGGAACAGATTCTTCTGGGGAACTGCTGCCTGAAGCCAGGGCCGGATTTACATAGCAGGCGCCCCTAGGCTCACTGTTGTTTGTCGCCCCTGTCCCCTCCCATTTGTTCGTGCAAATTTTCATTATTGGGACCAGAGCAATGGGGATTGGCGCACAGGAAATTTGAAAAAAATATTGTATCTCTTGCAGATCTCTAGTGTTTCTGAACCAATGTGGATGTGGTTGGGCAGCATGCCGTCCCCTCAAATCCTGCCGACCTAGGCCCGGGCCTTGGTGGCCTTCCCATGTCAGAAATGCCCCTGGCTGCTTTGCACCAGTGCTTGCACCTGTCTTCACTATATTGTGCGCCTTGCTCTGGATTTTAAAGTTTGACATGAAGTGCAGAGAACAATATGTCCTGGATGAAAGTACAAGTACCATTTTGCACCCTTGCATGAATAAATTGCCCTCTTCATTAGCACCCATCTTGTGCCACTGTAGGTCTTCATATATGCCATTACCAGCACCGAGCAGCCCGAACTGGCTGTAACTGCATATACCCTTTTCAGGAGATCACAAAGAAAAGGTGAAAGTGGTGAAAGACGAAGCTTACCAAGCCCACTTCACTACTTTAGAACCAGGCTCTATGCTGTTCTGTAGTTATGTTTGTTGTCAGTGCTATATTTGCTGTAGGTTTAGTGCCCCTAGTTTGCAAGCAGGCATGCACGTTACTTCACGTCCGCTATTTGTGATGTCACTATGGCTACACATTACATAACCATTCCAAGGAATCACCAGCTGATCCCCTTACACCCCCCCCCCAGCTCTGACACTGGATTTATGGAGGTAATTTCTGGTGGCGGCGAGAATTTTTATTTTTCTTTAAAGGGATTCTGTCATGGTTTTTACTTTGTGTTTTTTATTTCTAAATTACGCTGCAAATAATTCACTCTACAATACATAAATATATTTCATTCCTGAACCAGCAAGTGTATTTTATTTTTTATTTGTAATATTGGTGTGTAGGTGCATCTCAGGTCATTTTGCCTGGTCATGTGCTTTCAGAAAGAGTCAGCACTTTAGGATGGAACTGCATTCTGGCAGGCTGTTGTTTCTCCTACTAAATGCAACTGAATGTGTCGAAGTGGGACCTGGATTTTACTATTGAGTGCTGTTCTTAGATCTACAAGGCAGCTGTTATCTTGTGTTAGGGAGCGGTTATCTACCATTGTTCTGTTGTTAAACTGCTGGGGGGGAAGGGAGGGAGTGATATCACTCCAACTTGCAGTACAGCAGTAAAGAGTGATTGAAGTTTATCAAAGCACAAGTCACATGACTGGGAAATTGACAATATGTCTAGCCCCATGTCAGATTTAAAAATGAAATATAAAAATCTCTTGAGAAATGGATTTCAGTGCAGAATTCTGCTGGAGCAGCAATATTAACTGATGTGTTTTTTAATACATGACTGTATTCCTTTAAGTCCTCAGCCCATCTAGGGCTTCATTGGAACTGGACATACAATGCAGAAAGGTTTATCTGTAAAATTGGGATGCTAAGGCAAAACAGACTCTGTGGGATCCATTTTCTTATCTGGACTGTCAATCTTACTGCCCTTCAGCTGCTAGTAACCAAGGAGTTGCAAACATGGTTTCACTCATATAAAGTGTTGGTGTGGCCATCTCAGCCCAATGTAGCTGCTGTCCCAAAGTCCCGTCCATGAGGTAATTATCTCCATTGTTACTTTAAGATTTGCTGGTGAATATTGGGTGCATTGTTGTTCCCTTCCATATTTTACCCACCTAGATAACTGTTTTATTGGTCCAAGGACAACTTCTTTTTTGGACCCAATGAAGATTGGCAACAAAAATATTTATAATGAAGCCCAGCCGTCATGGCTCATCTGTTCAACCTGTAGTAACTTTATGGTGGAGAGATATTTATCTTACCAAATGTATTTTGTAAATTATAAATTACTCTTAATTATACCCTGAGCTTAATGTTGTTACCTTGGGCTGCTACATAAGCCCAAAACATAATATAGAACATTTCTAGTCTACTTTTTTAGTTAAGCTTTACTGGTTGTTCCAAAGACTTTTTCCAGTTCAGTCGTTTTCAAATAGATCACCATAAACAAATATTTCTTTTCAAATGCTTTCCATTTTTTATTTTTTACCATGTTCCCAAAATGTAAGTTAAAATTTAGTGTTCCTGCCTCTAGTGGCAGGAGCGTCTTTACTGTTACAATATGCTACATTTAGTTGCTACAATTAGTTGCTACAATTATTTGATACATTTCTCAGCAGTATCTGTGGAATGTTAGTAACTATTGTATCAATTCTAACAGTTGCTTTTAATGAAACTCAGGGAATCTGCTCAACAAAGACAAAGATAACAAATGGGTCAACTAAATCTATTAAATTACAACAGTTAAAAATTTGGTGAACCCCCCCCCCCTCCCAAAACAGCTTTAGAAGATTTTACACTTCAATATTAGCAAAACAGTCACATATACAACTTTGTCAATACAACGTTTGCTGACAGGAACCCCAGGACATGGCTGCCCTCTGAAGGTATAAGGCTGATAATACATGGGGCTCATCTCAACCTGCGGTAAAAAGCAGGCTGAGAATAAACCTTTATGCTGGCATCAGCCTTCTTCTTTGCCTGCATGCAAAGCCATTGAGTTGACCTGGGTACAGCCCTGCATGGCACCAGCCTCATGTATTATTCTGGGAATAAATGGAGCAAACCTTATATGTAGTGCACGATAAGGCACTGTGGAGTAACTGCTGTAGGTTAATCATTGTTTGACCACACTGGAATAACAGTGGCCATTAAAGGGGTTGTTCAACTTTAGTTCATTGTTAGTATGAAGTAGAGAGACAATTTGCAATATGTTTTTTTATTATTTGTGGTTTTAGACTTATTTAGCTTTTTATTCAGCAGTTCTCCATTTTGCAGTTTCAGCAATCTGGGTTTCTAGGGTCCAAGGCTATCTAGCAGCCATGCATTGATTTGAATAAGAAACTGGAATATGAATAGGAGAGGGCCTGAATAGACAGACGAGTAATAAAAAGCAGCAATAACAATACATGTTTAGCCTTACAGGCCATTCACATTTAAATGGGGTCAGTGGACCCCTATTAGAAAGCTGGAAAGAGCCAGAAGAAAAAGGTTAATAAATAAAATCTATAAAGAATAAATAATGAAAACCAACTGAAAAGTTGCTTGGAACTGGCCATTCTATACATACTAAAAGTTAACTTAAAGGTAAGCCATAACTTTAATATACTTTGATGTAGTATACAAATTCTCTAACACTCCTGAATAATTCTCAATTAATTTTTGCGGCTGTTATTCAACCCCCAGTGAGTATAACTGCTAACTGTAGACCCCAGACCAGCACTCCTCTTCAATGAAAAACACAACTGGCCTTGGGTATTATTCTAGTGAGCTTGGAATCCAGGGCATCTCTATGGTATCACTGTGACAGAAGACAAGGTGGTGGTGTGACGGCAATACAATAGAAGAGAAGTTCAGGTACACCAGAAAATCCATGGGGTCACAATTATAAAGTAAAAATAATCTATTTATTTCAGTTTAAATTAAAAAGATTAACATCTCCTAATGGCCCTACACGTTTTGTGCACCCTAAGGCACTTAGTCATGGACTGCTAGCTCTGTGGGTTTTCTAGTGTGCTTAAAGTCCTCTGGAGCAGCTGAACAACCTTTTTAACTTGGTGAGTTTATCAACATTTATAATTTGTGGCAGCCGTTTAGATTTTGATCATAAGGTGGTGGAGTGGCCAGAAGTCTAAGGTTGGGAACCCCACTTCGGGTGACTTCGGAAAACGAAGCATTCCAAGTGCCATCCTGCTGGCGATTTACATTCTAGCTGGCGGGAAGGCAGTTCGGAGAGATTAGTTGCCCGAAGAAGAAACGATTTGTCGCTGGGCGACTAATCTCCCGAAATAGCAGCATGTTTCTCTGCCCTTAGATTAGGGATGTAGCGAACGTCGGAAAAAAAGTTCGCGAACATATTCGCGAACTTGCGCAAAAATGCGAGCGGTTCGCGAACGGTTCGCGAACCCCATAGACTTCAATGGGAAGGCGAACTTTAACATCTAGAAAAGACATTTCTGGCCAGAAAAATGATTTTAAAGTTGTTTAAAGGGTGCAACGACCTGGACAGTGGCATGCCAGAGGGGGATCAAGGGCAAAAATGTATCTGAAAAATCTGCCTGTGTGTGCTTGGAAGAGATAGTGTAGGGGGAGAGCTGTTAGTGATTTCAGGGACAGATGATAGTAAGCTTGCTGGCTAGTAATCTGCTTGATACTGCTCTGTATTGGAGGGACAGAAGTCTGCAGGGATTTGAGGGACATTTTAGCTTAGGTAGCTTTGCTGGCTAGTAATCTACTGTTCTCTTTAAACAACTGCCATACGTTGACCTTGTAGGCATTGTTTGCCCAGTTTTTTTGGACGCAGCCACTGAAGCACAGTTGCCAGAAAAAATATGCCATATAAATGCTGAAAATAGTAATTTTTCGCCATACGTTGACCTTGTAGACATTGTTTGCCCAGTTTTTTTGGACGCAGCCACTGAAGCACAGTTGCCAGAAAAATTATGCCATATAAATGCTGAAAATATAAATTTTTTTGGTTGCAGCCACTGAAGCACAGAGGCCAGAAAAATTATGCCATATAAATGCAGAAAATATGCATTTTTTTGGTCGCAGCCACTGAAGCACAGTTGCCAGAAAAAATATGCCATATAAATGCTGAAAATAGTCATTTTTTGCCATATACGTTGAGTCAACGTATGGCAAAAAATTACTATTTTCAGCATTTATATGGCATATTTTTTCTGGCCTCTGTGCTTCAGTGGCTGCGGCCAAAAAAACTGGGCAAACAATGCCTACAAGGTCAACGTCGTTGACCTTGTAGGCATTGTTTGCCCAGTTTTTTTGGCCGCAGCCACTGAAGCACAGAGGCCAGAAAAAATATGCCATATAAATGCTGAAAATAGTAATTTTTTTGGTCGCAGCCACTGAAGCACAGTTGCCAGAAAAATTATGCCATATAAATGCTGAAAATATAAATTTTTTTGGTTGCAGCCACTGAAGCACAGAGGCCAGAAAAATTATGCCATATAAATGCTGAAAATATAAATTTTTTTGGTTGCAGCCACTGAAGCACAGAGGCCAGAAAAATTATGCCATATAAATGCAGAAAATATGCATTTTTTTGGTCGCAGCCACTGAAGCACAGTTGCCAGAAAAATTATGCCATATAAATGCAGAAAATATGCATTTTTTTGGACGCAGCCACTGAAGCACAGTTGCCAGAAAAAATATGCCATATAAATGCTGAAAATAGTCATTTTTTGCCATACGTTGACCTTGTAGACATTGTTTGCCCAGTTTTTTTGGTTGCAGCCACTGAAGCACAGAGGCCAGAAAAAATTAAACCAGTAGGGTTTGCACCCTAGTTTGTAACGGTGGCGGAGGGAGGAGGAGGACGCTAAAGGACAGCTGTGTGTGGAGTCATGAGGCTTGAAGAGAAGGACAGCTGCATAGAAGTCAGAACAAGTCTTCCGGCGTGCAGTAACCCTCCGAGATCCACCCCTCATTCATTTTAATAAAGGTCAGGTAATCGACACTTTTGTGACCTAGGCGAGTTCTCTTCTCAGTTACAATCCCTCCTGCTGCACTGAAGGTCCTTTCTGAGAGCACACTTGAGGCTGGGCAAGACAAGAGGTTCATGGCAAATTGTGACAGCTCTGGCCACAGATCAAGCCTGCGCACCCAGTAGTCCAGGGGTTCATCGCTCCTCAGAGTGTCGATATCTGCAGTTAATGCCAGGTAGTCCGCTACCTGCCGGTCGAGGCGTTCTTTGAGGGTGGATCCAGAAGGGTTGTGGCGCTGCCTTGGACAGAAAAACATTTGCATGTCTGACGTTACAGACTGGCCAAAGGGCTTTGTCCTTGCAGGTGTGCTCGTGGCAGGATTACTGGCACCTCTGCCCCTGGAATGTTGATGAGTTCCTGAAGTGACATCACCCTTAAAAGCATTGTACAACATGTTTTGCAGGCTGGTTTGTAAATGCCGCATCTTTTCGGACTTGTGGTATGTTGGTAACATTTCTGACACTTTATGCTTGTACCGAGGGTCTAGTAGCGTTGCGACCCAGTACAGGTCCTTCTCCTTAAGCCTCTTGATACGGGGGTCCTTCAACAGGCATGACAGCATGAAAGACCCCATTCTCACAAGGTTGGATGCAGAGCTATCCATCTCCGCTTCCTCATTATCAAGGACTGCATCATCCACGGTCTCCTCCCCCCAGCCACGTACAAGACCAGGGGTCCCCAAAAGGTCACCACTAGCCCCTGGGAAGCCTGCTCCTGTTGGTCCTCCTCCTCCTCCTCCACAAAGCCACCTTCCTCCTCTGACTCCACTTCTGGCACCTCTCCCTGCGTTGCAGCAGGTGCCTGGGTTCGTTCTGGTGATTCCGACCAGAAATCGTGCGCTTCCAGCTCCTCGTCACGCTGGTCTACAGCCTCATCTGTCACTCGTCGCACGGCACGCTCCAGAAGAAAGCGAAGGGTATTAGGTCGCTGATGGTGCCTTCGGTGCGACTGACCATATTTGTCACCTTTTCAAAGGTCGCATGAGCCTGCAGGCATCGCGCATAAGCACCCAGTAACGGGGGAAAAAAATCCCCAGCTGTGCAGATCCAGTCCTACCACCCAGTTCAAAAAGGTACTCGTTGACGGCCCTTTGTTGTTGCAGCAGACGTTCCAACATAAGGAGCGTTGAATTCCAGCGAGTCTGGCTGTCAGAAAATCAAACGCCTGACTGGCATGTTGTAGCGCTGCTGAATGTCAGCAAGGCGTGCCATGGCTGTGTAGGAACGTCTGAAATGGGCCGACACCTTTCTGGACTGGGTGAGAACGTCCTGGAATCCTGGGTACTTGGAGACAAAACGTTGGACTATTAAATTTAACACATGTGCCATGCAGGGCACATGTGTTAAATTGCCTAGTCTCAACGCTGCCAACAGATTGCTTCCATTGTCACACACCACTTTTCCGATCTGCAGTTGGTGTGGGGTCAGCCACCGATCGGCCTGTGACTGCAGAGATGACAGGAGTACAGATCCGGTATGGTTTTTGCTTTCCAGGCACGTCATCCCCAAGACAGCGTGACAACGGCGTACCTGGCACGTCGAATAGCCTAGGGGGAGCTGGGGGTGCACAGGTGTGGAGGAGGAGAAGGAGGACCCAGCAGCAGAGTAAGAAGAAGAAGAAGACGAGGTAGAGAGCGATGGAGGAGTAGAGGTGGTGGCAGAACCGCGTGCAATCCGTGGCGGTGACACCAACTCCACTGTTGTTGTTGAGCTACCCATTCCCTGCTTCCCAGCCATTACCAAGTTCACCCAGTGGGCAGTGTAGGTGACATACCTGCCCTGACCATGCTTGGAGGACCATGCGTCAGTAGTCATATGGACCTTTGGCCCAACACTAAGTGACAGAGATGCGGTAACTTGGCTCTGCACATGTTGGTACAGGTGTGGTATTCCCTTTTTAGAAAAAAAATTGCGGCTGGGTACCTTCCACTGCGGTGTCCCAATTGCTACAAATTTGCGGAAGGCCTCAGAGTCCACCAGCTGGTATGGTAAAAGCTGGCGGGCTAAGAGTGCAGACAAGCCAGCTGTCAGACGCCGGGCAAGGGGGTGACAGTCAGACATTGGCTTCTTACGCTCAAACATGGCCTTCACAGAAACTTGGCTGGTGGCAGATGACTGGGAATGGGAACAGGTGGTCAAGGTGGAAGGCGGAGTGGAGGGTGGTTCAGACGGGTCAAGGAGAGCAGAGGTAGAGCAGTAAGATGCTGGACCAGAAGGAGTGTGGCTTTTAGTTTGCCTGTTGCCTTTGAGGTGTTGCTCCCAAAGTGCTTTGTGCTTGCCGCTCATGTGCCTTCGCATAGAAGTTGTACCTATGTGGCTGTTGGGCTTACCAAGGCTCAGTTTCTGACTGCACTCATTGCAAATTACAATGCTTTTGTCAGAGGCACACACATTAAAAAAATCCCACACTGCTGACTTTTTGGAAGTGTGCGATCTGGCGGTAACAGTAGAAGTTGGCGGAGTTGGCGGTATTGGCGGCAATGGCGGGTGCGTTGGCCGGCTGAACACAGGTGCCGATACATGTTGTTGCCCTGCTGATCCCTGCGGGCTGTCCTCCCTGCTTCTTCTAAGTCTTATTCTCCTACTGCCTCTCTGACTCTCCGTCTCTCCATCTGAACTACCCTCCTCTTGCTCTCTTCTACTAGGCACCCACAAAACATCAATCTCCTCATCATCATTCTCCTCAGATGCATCAATTTCTTCTGACACATCACAGAAGGAAGCAGCAGCGGGGACCTCCTCCTCATCACTCATTATGTCCATCTCTATCGTGTTCTCTGCCAGAATTAAATCTGGTGTAAGGTCCTCATCTCCTTCATCTTCTTCTGGCAATAATGGTTGCGCATTACTCAGTTCAAGAAACTCATTGGAAAATAACTCCTCTGACCCAGTGAAGAAGGGGCACCGGTGGTGGAGGAAGTGTTACGTGGGGTGGCCATAGCAGTGGAGGATGAGGAGGATGTTGTGGTAAAGTTAGAAACGGTAGAGGATGGGGTGTGCTGTGTAAGCCAGTCAACTACCTCTTCAGCATTTTGGGAGTTCAGGGTCATTGGCTTTTTAAAACTGGGAAATTTGCTAGGGCCACAGGATTGCATAGCAGCACGGCCCTAGCACGGCCTCTGCGTGGCGGCCTGCCTTTGCCTGGCATTATTTTTAAAAAAACAACAACAACAACAAAAACTCAGTTGGTTTTTCTGGAAACGATAATACACACAGCTAGATGGCGGGTTGAAGAAAACACTGTGCAAATAATGCCTACAAAGTCAACGTATACACTACTACAGCGGTGGATACGGATTACGTAAAATATATGAATGCTGCTTGAAAAAAAGTAACTCAAGTGGTTTTTCTAGAGACGATAATATTATCAATATTTAGACAAAATGTGAACAAGCTCACACAGCTCGATGGCGGGTTGAAGAAAACACTGTGCAAATAATGCCTACAAGGTCAACGTATACACTACTACAGCGGTGGATACGGATTACGTAAAATATATGAATGCTGCTTGAAAAAAAGTAACTCAAGTGGTTTTTCTAGAGACGATAATATTATCAATATTTAGACAAAATGTGAACAAGCTCACACAGCTCGATGGCGGGTTGAAGAAAACAGTGTGTAAATAATGCCTACAAGGTCAACGTATACACTACTACAGCGGTGGATACGGATTACGTAAAATATATGAATGCTGCTTGAAAAAAAGTAACTCAAGTGGTTTTTCTAGAGACGATAATATTATCAATATTTAGACAAAATGTGAACAAGCTCACACAGCTCGATGGCGGGTTGAAGAAAACACTGTGCAAATAATGCCTACAAGGTCAACGTATACACTACTACAGCGGTGGATACGGATTACGTAAAATATATGAATGCTGCTTGAAAAAAAGTAACTCAAGTGGTTTTTCTAGAGACGATAATATTATCAATATTTAGACAAAATGTGAACAAGCTCACACAGCTCGATGGCGGGTTGAAGAAAACAGTGTGCAAATAATGCCTACAAGGTCAACGTATACACTACTACAGCGGTGGATACGGATTACGTAAAATATATGAATGCTGCTTGAAAAAAAGTAACTCAAGTGGTTTTTTCTAGAGACGATAATATTATCAATATTTAGACAAAATGTGAACAAGCTCACACAGCTCGATGGCGGGTTGAAAGAAAACAGTGTGCAAATAATGCCTACAAGGTCAACGTATACACTACTACAGCGGTGGATACGGATTACGTAAAATATATGAATGCTGCTTGAAAAAAAGTAACTCAAGTGGTTTTTTCTAGAGACGATAATATTATCAATATTTAGACAAAATGTGAACAAGCTCACACAGCTCGATGGCGGGTTGAAGAAAACAGTGTGCAAATAATGCCTACAAGGTCAACGTATACACTACTACAGCGGTGGATACGGATTACGTAAAATATATGAATGCTGCTTGAAAAAAAGTGACTCCGGTGTTTTTTCTGGAGACGGTAATATTATGGATATTTAGACAGAATGGGAACAAGGTCACACAGCTCGATGGCGGGTTGAAGAAAACAGTGTGCAAATAATGCCTACAAGGCCAACGTATACACTACTACAGCGGTGGATACGGATTACGTAAAATATATGAATGCTGCTTGAAAAAAGTGACTCCGGTGTTTTTTCTGGAGACGGTAATATTATGGATATTTAGACAGAATGGGAACAAGGTCACACAGCTCGATGGCGGGTTGAAGAAAACAGTGTGCAAATAATGCCTACAAGGCCAACGTATACACTACTACAGCGGTGGATACGGATTACGTAAAATATATGAATGCTGCTTGAAAAAAAGTGACTCCGGTGTTTTTTCTGGAGACGGTAATATTATGGATATTTAGACAGAATGGGAACAAGGTCACACAGCTCGATGGCGGGTTGAAGAAAACAGTGTGCAAATAATGCCTACAAGGCCAACGTATACACTACTACAGCGGTGGATACGGATTACGTAAAATATATTATGGCTGCTTGAAAAAAGTGACTCCGGTGTTTTTTCTGGAGACGGTAATATTATGGATATTTAGACAGAATGTGAACAAGGTCACACAGCTCGATGGCGGGTTGAAGAAAACAGTGTGCAAATAATGCCTACAGGGCAAATAATGCCTAAAAGGTCAACTTATACACTACTACAGCGGTAGTAAAATAAAAAAAAGTAAAATAAAAAAAAATGAATATTAAAAAAAAAAATTAAAGTTGGTGCTGCTGAACTACTAGGAGCAGCAGATTAGCACACCAGTCCACTCCCCAACACTGCTAGACTAATAGCACTGGGCTCTTATAGTAGTAGTAGTAGTAGTAGTAGTAAAACAACAAAAAAATAAATAAAAGCAGTCCTTACAAGGACTACTGTTATTGCAGCAGTCAGCAGATGAGATCAGAAGCAGGACAGCTGCCCACTGCAGCTACATACAGAGCACTGCAGTAGAAGGTAGATTACTAGCCAGCAAAGCTACCTAAGCTTAAATGTCCCTCAAACCCCTGCAGACTTCTGTCCCTCCAATAACAGAGCAGTATCAAAACGATTACTAGCCAGCAAACTTTCAACTGTCCCTGAAATCACTAACAGGCAGCAGCTCTCTCCCTACACTATCTCTTCAGCACACACAGGCAGAGTGAAAAAACGCTGCAGGGCTTCGGTTTTTATAGGGAAGGGGAGTGGTCCAGGGGAGAGCTTCCTGATTGGCTGCCATGTACCTGCTGGTCTGGGGTGAGAGGGCAAAAAAAAGCGCCAACAATGGCGAACCCAAAATGGCGAACGTCGCGCGACGTTCGCGAACTTCCGGCGAGCGCGAACACCCGATGTTCGCGCGAACAAGTTCGCCGGCGAACAGTTCGCGACATCTCTACCTTAGATAAGGGAAAAGAAGCACCATACTCCGGCTCCTGCTTTTTAATATTTATTACAGCAGTAATTTGAGCTTTCGGGAAGCAACCCCTTCCTAAGGTGGCAGAGAAAATATTCACAAAACAGTTTAGCGAATTATGAATTTAAATTGCCGTCAATTAATTTCGCACAGCCTCACATAGTGGCCACACTCATGCAAACACCGATCTCATTTGCGAGCCATTTGAGAAAATTTGTTCACAATGCAAATTCGTAAAATATGGAAAGATGAGCACAGCAGTGCAATATTTTAGCATTCAGGAAGAAATCATGGGCAATACAACCATTTGTGAACAAATATGCACTGCTTAAACTTTATAAATGACGCCTACAGTGTGCAAAGTGTAAAACAATGACTGATGTGCTACTTTACACACTATAAAAATGAACCCTCTTTAAAAGAGCACCATTTTAATCTAACTTTTAGAACAATATATTCTGAGACAATATGCACTTGGGTTTTTATTAGTTGTGATTTTTCAATTATTTAGATTTTTGTTTAGCAGCTCTGCCGTTTGAATTTTCAGTAGCTACTTGGTTGCTAGGGTTGAATTAAACCTAGCAACCAGGCAGTGGTTTGAATGACAGATTGGTAGATAAATCATAGAGGGAAATAATAAAATGTAAAAAAAAACTGAAGCCTCACAGACCATAAATAATCTGAAAGTTGGAAAGCAGCAGAATTCAGGATTCAGAGCAGGATTCAGTTTTTCAGGAGTCAGATTCAGGTGACTTTAAAGGACTGAATAACTGAGGTGGAATATATAATTCATAAAATGCATTTCTTGTGGGATTTAGCTCAAATCTAGATATGCAAATTAGGGTTGGTATTCAGTTCATTATGTGTCAAATTTCTTCAGAAGAATTCAGGATTCATTTGAATCCAAAAATTCTAGTTAAGGTTCATCCCTACTTGATATTTTTATCATGTCTCTTTTAGTGAATTGGAGGGTGCCGCTGCCAGCACAAACAAAACTCACTCATGTTTAAAAGCAATATTGAGCAGGGATGTTCTATGTATACATTGGGGCAAATTTACATACCTTCGAAGTTACGCCAGTGTTGGCTTCGCCGCACTTTGCCAGGTGAAGTTTCGCCAGGGCGCCGCTAATTCACTAAAATCCGAAGTTGCGCTCAGGGAGGCGAAAGGTAGCAAAGTTGCGCTAGTGTTACTTCGTCAAGCAAAGCGAAGTTACGCTAGCGATGCCTAATTTGCATACGACACCAAGTTAAAGTACGTAAATGGATGTATATGTAGCAGCAAATACATTACACTACACAAGCCTGGGGAAGCCTCATAAAATAAAATAGAGTTGTTATTTTGCCCTACACATGTGCCCACTGTATAGTTTAGGTGCCATATGTTAGGAAATGTAGGGGGGGAAAGAGGGTACCCCCAAAAAAATGTACAATCTTTTTCAGCCTATCACCCTTAAAAAAGTAAAAGACGCCAGCGTTTTTTGGAACTTGAAGCAAGCCCTATCTACTCTACTGCACTTTGCCTGGTCTGAGGTGGTGAAGGCAAGTCTGGCGCAAGAGGTAACGTTCAGTAAAATACGCAAGTTAGTGAATTAGCGTAGTTACGTCCCTTCGCCATAGCGCAACTTCGCCTGTCGTAAGGGTGCAAACTAGCGCTAGAGTAGGTCCACTTCACTAGCGAATTTACGCCAGCACCCGTTCGTAAATCAGCGAAGTAACAAAATGACGTCACGCTGGTGAATTTGCGCTAGCGTTAGCCGATTCACGCTTTAGTGAATTTGCCCCATAGAGTTTGATATATTTAATTATATTATTATTTATTATAATTTGTATAACTCTTTGGTATAAAGGGGTATTTTTTATCTTTTAGTAGAGCAGCCTCAGAAAAGAAATGCTGTATTTAAATCAATGAGAGAAACATTTGTTCAACCTGACACAAACATTTACTAAGTGCAACATGCACTTCACAGCATTTTAAAAGTACTTAATATTACATAAACACAGAAGCACACTTTAAGGGGGGGTCATATCATAAAGTTAGTCTTCTCCTGATTAAAGGGGTAATGTACACCCTTGTTCAGTACCAATTAATAAGGTGTGTACTTTAAGGGGCAGATTTATGAACGGTCGAAGTGAAAATTCGAATTAGAATTTTCAAAAATGTTTTGGTCAAAACTCTCAAATTCGAATTGTGAATTTTTAAATTTATCATACTCTGGCCCTTTAAGAACCCAAATTTGACTATTTGCCACCTAAAACCTGCCCAATTACTATATAAGTCAATTGGAGAGGTCAAGGGATCAATTTGGTGATGTTTGCAGCCTTCCTGACATTCGAGTTTTTCTAATTCGAAACGAATTTGATTTTGAGTTTTCAGGTCGATTCAATTTGTCCTAGCTGAGAAAATGTGATTTTATTAATAAATTTCATTTTGATAAATGTGCCTCCCCATGTATTCAAATGACTCCTTTTGAATTCAATTCAGGTCGCACTCACTTATCCGCAACTTTGTTCACGGGTGCACTTTTCCCATGTGTACTTCCACACGTATACAATACTTGTTAGGAATTCAAATGGGCAGCACTCCGATTAAAAGAAAGCCTTTATTTTTCACATGCAGGGCAACAACGACAGAGCAACGTTTCGAGCCCACCTGGCTCTTTGTCAAACTTGCCAGGTGGGCTCGAAACGTTGCTCTGTCGTTGCCCTGCATGTGAAAAATAAAGGCTTTCTTTTAATCGGAGTGCTGCCCATTTGAATTCAAATGACTCCTTGAAAGGACCATTAACACCAAAAATTAACAATCCATAGATGCATTTACAAATAATGTTCATAAAGTCTGGCCCTCCATTAAACCCCCAAAACTGAATGGCTGAAGAAACATATCCCCAGACTCAGCAAAAAAAAAACAAGAGGTCTGATGACATGCCGTAGATAAAAAATAACTGGTGTATTGAATAAAAGGATACGGCAACTTGTATTTTACCGCCAAGAGCTTTTGCACACACAGATATTAAAATGTGCACATGCCCATGCATGTATAGTCACATTTGCTACCTACTACATTTTGTAATAAATGGCTTACACTTTGGAGCCCTTATGGCTGAAGGTAGAAAAGATCACCATATGTGAAGATAACCTATCTACAAACTGGCTTCCATTGACATACACTCTGGTCACTCAAGTGTCCCTGTGAGAAAACAGAAAACACTTCAAGAATTTAGCCTGTACAAACATAATGCCCAGTCTCTGCATTCTCATAGACCATCCATCAGGGCCAACAGATCATCTCCTTTACTGGTATTTTGAACACATGATTCCACTGACTGGAACTCCCCCATTATCCGAGACAGTTCCTTATTTCGTTCTTGATCCTGAAAAGAGAAATAACCCAAAACCATTAGGGAAAAAAAACACTGTCAAAACATGTGCAAACTTTTTCCTCGCATGCCAGCTTATTAAAAGAAAAAAAAAAACTGCATATTCTTTTGTGGAAAAAAAGAGGCTAAAGGTGGCCATACACGGGCAGATAGTGCTGCCGATATCGGTCGTTTAGACCAATTTGACAGCTAATTTACCCGTGTATGGAGGCTTCCGATCAATATCTGGACATGATATCGCTCGGGAAGGTTTGATTTTTCTCCCGACCAACCCGTCGGAGCCCATTGCAATCGTCGTGATCTGATCGTTCGGCCATAGGGCTGAACGTTCAGATTACCCCCAATATAGCCATGCCCGTTAGTGACATATAGGGGAAAAGATCCACTCGTTTGGCGATGTCACCAAACAAGCGGATCTTATAGTGTATGACCACCTTAAGAATGTTTTAATAAACTGGGAAAATAAATAAATAAATGCACGAAGGAAGGAAACTGAACTGCTTTCTAATTCTACAATTTCTGCAGCAGGTTCTTAGACAAAACAAACACATATAATAAAGTTACATTAAAATGTGTTTTTTTGCATCAGCAAAGAGAATGAAATATAAAGGACTTGATGAGCAATCTATATGCAATCATGAATTAGTCAACCCACAGGATGAACTTATAATGAAATAAAGAAATATAGGTATGGGACCTGTTACTTGAAAACCCATAACCCAGATAGGCCAGAACTACAGGAACGCTATCTCTTATTGCTCCATTGTAATCAAATAATTGAGATTTTTAAAAATGATTTCCTTTTTCACTGTAATTATAAACAGTACCTTGTAGTTGATCCCAACTGAGATATAATTAATCCTTACTGGAGCCATAATTGTATTATCGAGTTTAATTAATGTTTATATGATATTTTAGATCACTTATAGAGATCCTGAACATTCTGTATATGGTCCCATACTTACGTACATGCATGGATTACATTATAAAATCATCCTGCAGGTTGACTGATTCGTGATGGGCCTAAAGATTACACATTAAGTCCTATATACCTGCATACAAAGCAATTCAATAATGGAATAGAGGGTCATCTTTCCAAAGCAGAGACATAAAGACTAGCAAATTCACCAGGAGCCACTTAGCTGCTTTTTGTTTTTACTGTGGAAGGAAACTAGTATGCCTTTCTTGAATCATAGCTAACACATGGGAAATAATATATATATTCTGTATACAATGTGCACTAGTGAGAATCAGCCCAAAATCCCACTAATCTCAGCAATGCAAGCGGAGGCACACCTGTATTTTAAATATCTATATTTTTAGCATTGTCTACATTTTTTGTTAGGAGTTTAAAAGATGCAATAACCATTTTCCCAGCACAGAAATCATATGCATGAACAAAAATAACTCAGTTCTTGTTTGAAGTATGTTTTTTGTGAAGTTTTGATATAAAGGTTACAGGTGTTCTGTTTTAAAGTAAACATGACTCAATCCTGTCCCTGACTGGGACATCCAAACTTTAAAAAAACAACATAGTGTACAAATGACTGGCCCCTATACAGACTAAATAGACATATACACTACACACATATACTATGAAGTTAAAGTTGGATAGCTACATAACATCTATGAAGATATATAAAGAAAATAATTCATAATCCAATCATTGTACCTTACAGAGGTTACATGCAATTGACGTGACAGGGTGATTGCCAACTAAATTCTGCTACTGATGCTGTTTCATACAGCTTTCTTTCTGCACCCATCATTATTTTTGGTGTGCAAAGATTTTTCTATTTTTAGGGAATTCTGGATCTATAAAACCTTGGATGGGACCCTATGCTCCTAATCTCTATAGAACTACAGGTATTTCCCTCTTTAGTACTATACTTACCCGTCTAATTTTCCGCAACAGGTTCTAATACTAAACAAACATTAACAAAATGGATTCGGACATCTGGGTTGACCGGCTCATGGTGGGCATAGAGGTTGCTCATTAAGGCTGCTAGTGCTGCATCCTGGTCGCCTTTTGCTTTGGAAATGTATTCATCCAGTTATTTGTCCAGCTGTTCCTTTGTCAGTATCAGACATGCAGCTTTGGTTGGTTTATTACTGTGTGTAAAGAACCTGCTTCTGTATTTTTCTTGTTTCTAACAAGACCATCACTTGTTGATGCTGTTCCCTTTTGCAGGCATTGTAATTTCCTCCTTGGGTCTCTTTTTTGTTATATTCCATTACGGAGACATTTATCCTGCTTGTCTGCTGGGGTCTCCAACAGGCCGTGGCATCCCTGCTTTAGAGTTTCCTGCAGAGAGGGTCTCTTCTCCATCTGCTGAGAATATCTTCAATATCATGCTCTGGCTACGCTTTGTTGGCACTTTATTTCTTTGGACATTAACAGGCACGGTCTGCTTTTTCTTGCAGAGATTAGTAAAGTGTTCATTCAGTGGCAACTTTATTATGATGTTATAAATGGGTGGGGCAGCCATCTTCATGCCCCACTTACTGAAAGGACTTATCATCTTAGTTACAGTATTTGAATCAATACAAATGAGTTATAGTGCTATTTGAAGCAAAAATGTAGTGCAGTTGCAATTAGGGAATGAGATAAAGATCTTCATTGGAAGTAAGGCATAGTATTGTTCATAATTTACTTAATCTTCCTCTTAAAGACAGACAGACAAATGATGTGCCAGTTTCTGCAATGGCTTCCACTACCATTCAAAATAAAATTCAAATTCATGGCCCTGACACTCAAAGTCGTCCACTCTACCTCTCTTAACTCATCTCCAGTTACTTACTAAAACGAATTACATTACTGGCCAGCTGGGGGGGGGGTGTCGACAAAAGTGTCAGTCTGTTATTTAGGAAGGGCAAGTAATGACAAAAGGGGTAGAACTATGACTTTACAGACATCGCAAAAGGCTTGGAGAAGAAGAAAAAGAAACAGGGGAGGGTTCTGGGTGGATTGGGGGCTTAAGGAAGCGGGCCAAACCCAGACTTGGCAGGCGTTAAATCTGCTGGGTGGCAACCTTAAATATGTTGAAGTTTATAAATACAGGTTATAAATAATAATAATAATAATTAGCTGCAAATGTCAAAGTTGCTGTCTGAAAGTCTTTGAAGAATTCTGGTTGTAAAAAATATTACAGTTCTTTGACAAAATGAGACATAGGCCTTCTGTTTTAGAAGCAGAATTAGAATTAGAGTTTTCAGAAAGTTAAGCCCACTTGCCATGGGTAATTATGTGGCATTTCTTGATGCAGCCGGGCTGTTTCCTTTTGTTAAGTTTAAAGGCTCTGGTACATGTGGCACTTTTAAGCCCGATACATTTTAGGCAACTGAAAAGCACCATAGACCAAAAAAATTCACCAGATTGAACACCATTCACAAGAAATGGTCTGTGGTGCTTTTCAGCAAAGCAAAATGTGCTGAGAAGTGCCATGTGTGTGGCCAGCCCTCCTGTGATATACAGTAAGTCTTTTGGCAACTGATAATGTTCACTACAATGAATTATGTTGCTAATTTTTGGTGCGATTTTCTTATAAATTCAGTCTTTTAACAGATGGCATGGATTGAAATGTAATTTGTTCAAACTGTGCTACTTACTTCATTTGCCTGAATGCTGATGACTTTGTAGGAGAGCTCTTCTGGTCTCATGAGTGCTGCATGCCTTAATGCAAACAAAACACATAAAGTCAGAATGTATTTAACAGTTAAAATACCTGTAACAGATTAAAGTTTTTTGCAACTTTTGAATATGTTTATTCCTTACAGTAAACTAATGATCTAGCAAAACAAAGTTTGAGAATTATTAATGGATGGAGCACGTGTTCTTTTGCTTTTAACAGATACAATGATAATGCATTCACCCTGGAACGTATTTTTTTCCATCGCAAAGGAAATGGGGTATTTCTTTACAAGTGATTGTTTTACTGCTTCACCTTGATATAAATATATATATTTCTCCTCAGCCAGTAACATTGTAGAGCTGCCTGCTTTGGGTAAGGACATGTAACAAAAACAAAAGCATATCTTTCTTTTTTTTCTTCCATGTAACACAGAAATAAATCTAGAAGTGCCAGTGCAACAGACAAAACTACGAAAATTGCTGAAAACAGCAATCACTCACTCTTCTTCTTCATCATCATTAAAAAAGTTCAATCGAAAGCTGTGATCACTACCAGATGTTTTTTTCAGTTCCAATCCACCCATTAGTTTCGCTAAAAGATTTAATTCTTCCTTCGCCAATGGATTAGGTGCAACATTTTCCTGCAAAAATAAAATATTTAGTCTGAATTAAGGGAGGATTCCAAACACAAGGCCTGTGCAAAACTTCTCTTGCTGGGTCCCCCTAAAATATATATGTCCAGGCCCTCCCCTTTTTGCCCTTTACTTGCAGTGGATGGTATAGGCATGGGAAAGGTGAAATCATACAGCAGACCTTGACCATCCAGACCCTCTCGCGGTCGCACGTAGTCTGTTATATTGTAGTTACACAAGTGAAGAAATTTTAAAATATCCAAGTAAGAGATCACTTTGTAGATAGAGTAAATATATAAAAACTGGATTAACCCCAAATAAGAAAAAGGGACATGCTCGAGCCTTACATCATAAGTGTAAGATAAGTGTAATTGGGTCAAATAAGTGTGATTTTGTTTGTACTAATACATAATGCACAGAATTTTCCATCAATTTGCATGAAACAGCATACTTTCAGAACGATCACTGTGCTTCACATGTTCAGAAACTTCTGGTTAAATAAAGTTAATTCTTCTTTTTCCTTGGAAAATCCACAAATTAAAATCAACTAATTAGATGAGGCTACATTTAAAACAACACCTTTGTGACTAGTGGTTTTTGGCCTTTTAACGCTCATTTACTTGCGCCTGTAGAAATAAGCTCTTAGGTCAGAAATCCACTGGTGAAATATTATTCAGACCAAACATAACACTAATGATAATTTAATGTGTTGCGTTTAATTTTGGATTTGGGTCTGAACTATTAACCCTTGTTACTATACATTTACTAATCACACAACTTTACCACCAATTTTTTAACGTGAGAAATTATTTTCACCACTTCAAAAAAGGCCTGTAGAATAGTTTTACATAAATGTAATTGTTTGTTCCTTTTTGGGCACTTTTCAAATCATTAGTTTAGCACACACCCACAGAAAATAATTAAATCTGATTGCTTAAAGGAGAACTAAACTCTAAAAATGAATATGGCTAAAAATGCCATATTTTATATTCTGAACTTATTGCACCAGCCTAAAGTTTCAGCTTCTTAATAGCAGCAATGATCCAACTTCAAACTAGTCACAGGGGGTCACCATCTTGGAAAGTGTCTGCGACACTCACATGCTCAGTGGGCTCTCAGCAGCTGTTGAGAAGCTAAGCTTAGAGGTGGTCGCAAATAATCAAGATTTGTCTGTAATATAAGATGATGCTATAGGGCTGATTATTAAATTCTGAAACTAATTGCTTTCTGTGCTGCCATGTTGTAATTATCTCCATTAATTATTAATCAGCCTTATATTGTGACATTTATATTCTATGTGTACTGTATATTGTGAGTGGGTCCCTAAGCTCAGTAAGTTACAGCAGCACAGAGCATGTGCATTCTGATGAAGTGACCTTCTTGTAGTCACGAAACGCTTTGAGCCATGCACTCCCCTGCCCTGCTCATCCGGACTCTTGTGATTTTAACAAAGTTTGATCAATAAAGGAAGATTTTATACAGTTCTTTCATATAGTGTCTCCATCCAAAGAAGAATCCGACTTATGCGCCTTTAGTACAGTGCTAGTCTTATCCACGTGACCAGAGTGGAACGCTTGGATTTTGGATAGAGCTCTCACCCAGCCCTATACGCTGACTTTGTTTGTGTGCAATTTCTAGTCATGTGCAGTGAATAAGCAGAAAAGAATATGGGGAGCTACTGGGTCATCTTTGGAGACACAGATCTTCACTGCTAATGGGCTATGGTTGCCTTTGCCTGATACAGAAGTCCAAAACATAATGTACAACATTTATAGCCTACTTCTTTAGTTAGGATTTAATTCTCCTTTAAAGCAGTCCATACACATTTGCCAAACTGACACAATGATCTACTTTAATAAAGTGAATATTGTAGGCATTTTACTTTACAAAAATAATTGTTTAGGCTTCCCATGTTTAAATGTTTTAGTTATTCTGCTAAGAAAGTGGGCATAGGGGAAATGTTTTAATGGACAGATGCAATGTATTTTACCTTCAAAACAAGGTTACCATTATTTTGACTGACCTTGGTATGTGATGCTGAACTCTTCAATGTTCCAGACATGAGGGTCTCGACAGAACGACTAACACTATACCTGTGGATATGAAACAAATATTTGTAAGTTTAAAAACTCATTTGAAAGTTTACAGAATGTTGTAAAACTACTGTGGTCACTCAGGAGGGCCGCATGTGCACTCCCCCAACCCGCCGTTTACTTAAGAATGAACACGTTCAGCGTTGTATTATGGAAAAAAAGCTTTAGGTCTCTGTGATCTGAAATGGAGCCTCCACTATTACACACAGGTTAATATATATTGCACTTTACTATGATGGATTGAATTTGCATGCTCTTAAAGGCATCGTTCAGTATAAAAATAAAACTGGCTAAAATAAAATTTAAAAAAGTTTTCAATATAGTTAGCCAAAAATGAAATTTATGAAAGCTGGAGTGAGCGGATGTCTAACATAATTGTCAGAACACTACTTCCTGCTTTGCAGTGCTCTTATTGGTCACCAGGCAGGAAGTTGTGTTCTTTTCTGGCTATTATGTTAGACATCCGGTCACTCCAGCCTTTATAGATTACATTTTTGTCTAACTAACTATATTAGATTTTTTTTTTTATTTTGCACAGTCTATCTATTTTCCCAGTTTTTATTTCTACACTGAATTCTGCTCTGAAATTCGTTTTTCAAAAGAGCAAACAGATTTTTTATATTTAATTTTGAAATTTGGCATGGGGCTAGACATAGTTCCCAGGTGCCCTTGTGCTCTGATAACCTTCAGTCACTCTTTACTGCAACACTGCAAGTTATAGTGATATCAACCCTTCCTTCCCTCCCCAGCAGCCAATCAGCAGCCAATCAACAGAAAAATTTGCAGCTAAACAGATAGCAGCTACCTGACACCTTTGCTGAAGGATTTGTTTGCATTGCTAAATGTGCTCCCTGGCCCCAATTAGTGGTAGACATGAGAATAACACCCAAGGAGGAGAAACCCTGCTAGGGTGCACAACCTACTGTAGGTCAAGGTGAAATACAATGGGATGGTGAGAAACTCAAAGCAATTCTATCCTGAAGTGCTAGCTCCTTCTCAAAGCACAGAATCAGGTACAATGCACTGAAATGGCTGCCTCCACACCAATATTACAGCTAAAAAAATACTTTTGTTGGTTCAAGAATACAATTTTAAATGGTAAAGTGAATTATTTGCTCTGTAAACAGTATAATTTAAAAATACAAAGTAAGCCATAAAAATAATGACAGAATCCCTTTAAAGACACTGGGGCTCATTTATAAACACTGGGCAAATTTGCCCATGGGCAGTTACCTATAGCAACCAATCAGTGATTAGCTTTTTGAAACCAGCTGCAAGTAGAACAATGAATGCAGTAATCTGATTGGTTGCCTATGGGCAAATTTGCCCAGTGTTGATAAATGAGCCCCACTAAGTGCTGCATATTCATGTGCTATTATTTGTATTAATTGGTAGTAACTACAGAGTTTCCCCTTTCAAGGCCGACACCAGTCACTTTTGGAAGAGTGCTGATGTAAACAGATGGATTAGGTGTGAATAAGAAACAAACCAATTATAAATAAGCATACAAGTATGCATGTATGAGAGCTCACAGTCTAAGGGTTGGGGCATAAGCAATACATGAAGTGTGTATGGCACAAACGTTAAGGGTAATACTAGACATGGTTAATGAAGTATTCCCCTTAATGATTGTCTAAAAGTCTGAGCCTTTAAAAAACAGACAAAGAGCCCAGTGAAAAAATTAAATTAGGCCTCATTTTTTACCTGAGATCTTTCAGTTGGGCTAATGTAAAAAACTACTAAAAGAACATTTTTTTTGCACAGACATACTTGATTCCATGTGCTACAAGGAATAGTTGCCAATACCCTTTAGGCTCCCTCGCCTTGTTCTATATAGTGAAGTAGATTCTAGGATTAAATCCATCTGATTTACAAAGAATCTATGCACCAACCACTATGGAAAGCAGATGCACTTGAAGTCCCCGAATTCATTACTTTACAATGAAACAATGCTAGCGAGCCTAAGAGGGTTTGGGAAATGGCTTTAATGAGTAACATGGCTTCCTTTCAGCAAGTATATTTATTTTTAGAATTTCAGATGTTTATGCTTATGCAGTTTTTATAAATGAGCCCAAGACATAAGGGGTGGTTCACCATTATGTTAACTTTTAATGCAGTGGGGGAACTACCGGGGGAGCAGGGGGTGCGAGCAGGCCAGGGCCCGCACCTCCTCGGGGCCCCCGGCAGCTCACGCGCCACTGACAAATGCGGCCAAATGCGGCCGTACGGAGGGGGGCGGAGCCCCGCTGCGCTTCACGCACCAGGGCCTGCCCCCCTCTAGTGACACTACTGTTTTAATGTGTTACAGAGTGGCCAATTCTAAGCAACTTCTCATTTGGTCTTTATTATTATTATTTTTTCTAATAGTTTTTTTCTACTTTTTATGTATGCCTTCTTCTTCTTCTCTCTTTTCAGCATTCAAATGGGGGGGGGGTAACTGACCCCTTCTAAAAACAAATCCTCGGTTAGGCTTCAAATGTATAGTTATTGCTTCTCCTATTTATTTTTCAGTCTCAAATCAGTGCATGTCTAATAATTCAAAAACTGGAGAGCTGCTGAGTTAAAAGGTAAATAACTCAAAAACCCCAAATAATAAAAAATGAAAACCAATTGCAAATTGTCTCAATATCACCATATTATACTAAAAGTTGATTTAAAGGTGACCAACCCCTTTAAGTAAGAAGAAAGGGAGTTCCAGTGCTTAGGTGGTGCTCTAAACAACCCCTGGAGGAGTGTGCAAGAGAAGAAGCAATGAAAGGAAAGTACCGGTTTGTTTATGGTTAGTAGATAAGGGCAGATTGTAGGGTATTTTTAAACAAGAGCAGAGAAGTACAGAGAAACATGATTGTGGAATGCACTAAATGTAAGTATTATTAATTTAAATGACACTATGTAAAAAGGAGTCAGGAGGATGTTCATATATAGTTGTGATCCCTAACCAGTTGCTCATGAGCAACATTTTGCTTGGGTTTTGTGCCCAGTGGCCTCAAAGCAGATGCTTATTTTTGAATTATTGGCTTGGAGGAAAGTTTTGGTTGCATTAAAAACAGGTGTACTGCCAAACAGAGTCTCCTGTATGCTACCAGTTCACATAGGGGCTACCAAAATAGAAATCACAAAACTTATTTTTGCTCCACCTATGAACATTTTTCATGTTTGTGTTGTTCCCCAACTCTTGTCTGCATGTTGCTCACAGGTTAAAAAAAAGGTTTTGGGACCCCTGATTTATAGGAATAAAAAAAAACAGGGCTCATTATGTACTATTTAAACATTCAGGATAATTAATTCTCTTATGACTATGGCTATACATATTAATGAACACTACATCAAAGTAATAACATCCCAGCATTTGGCAAGTTTATCGCAGACTCATCACTCACATGTTGGTTCCGAGCTTGAGAACTCTGTCTCCAAATAGATCATAGGATCCTTCTCGAAGAGGACTTATGTAACTTCCACCATTTTGAAATTGCACTCTTTTAACTTCTTCACCTTTGTAATTATATATTCTAAACAAAAAATGTAATTTTTTAATTAGATTTTTAATACATGAATGCCTGTAATTATTTTTGTATGCATACCAAATACTTATAAGTTAGAGTGGAGAACTGTCAACTGCAGACTGGGTCAATATATATTTTTTTATGTTCCCTAGCCATGCTGGTCTTGCATCAATGTCTTTGTAAAATGAAATAATCCTATTTTAATCTGAATCCTAGACATGGTTTACAAATAGTTGTTCTAGAGCAGTGATCCCCAACCAGTGGCTCGTGAGCAACATGTTACTCTCCAACACCTTGGATGTTGCTCCCAGTGACCTCCAACCAGGTGCTTATTTTTGAATTCTTGGCTTAAAGGCAAGCTTTAGTTGCATAAAAACCATGTGTACTGCCTCCAGAGCCTCCTGTTGGCTGCAAGTCAACATAGAAGCTACCAATGCCCAATCACAGCCCTTATTTGGAAGCCCCAGGAACTTTTTGCATGCTTGTGTTGCTCTCCAACATTATTTTACACTTGAACGTGGCTCACAGTTAAAAAAGGTTGGGGACCCCTGTTCTAGAGGATAGATTAATTGTGTAAGAATGTATCAAAACCAATGTTTAAAAGACAAAACCAACACCCTACAGTAAGGGACCTATTTATTAAACCTCAATTTTTTCTGGTGGAGTTTTAAAAGGGGTAAAATTAGAAATTTTAGAGGGGGAAAAAACTTGATTGTTTCTAGATTTATTATGCTCCAAAGCTGCTAAAAATTTCAATCCAAAAAAAAATCCAAGTCAGTGACAGATGGTTCCTTTAACAATCGGAACATGTTTTTACTTCAGGATTCTCAAAAGTTTTGGGCTGTTTCAGCTGTTTTTTGTTTGATAATCCGATAAATTTGAGTTTTCAGGGGATTTCTATAAAGTTGTGTTTTAGGAGCAACAATCCATCTTTCTGCGACTTTTCAAGAAAAAAATTTCTCAAAATGTTTCGAGAAGTTTTATTGGTAAATTAAGGGGATTCGGGTTTGGGCGTTTGCTCTAATTTTTCTTTTTTTGAGAAAAAGATGAGTTTTAATTACCTTAATATGACTATTAATAACATCTCTCTACAAGAGCCCAGATAGGCTTTAGCAAAGACTGACCTGATCAAACCAGGCTCTTCAGTTCCCCAAGGAACAGGACCAGATGTGGGAAGAACAAAACGTCCATTAGAATTCTGGACTTTGTCCTTCAAGAATATAGAAACCTGTAAGGGAAAGAACCGATTATCCTAAAAAAATAATGGATAAATCTGCTCTTATAATATCACTGAATGCAGTATTTGGCTGAAGCTGAACTGAATCCATACTCTTGCTTTGATGTGGTCTTTTTTGTGTTGGGTTACAGAGCAGAACGCAATTTATATGAAAAGGATATGCTCTTAGTTAAAAAAATCACGGATGTGGAGCATCCCTAATAGATATACAAAAAGGTCACTAAAGGAGAAAATCTGTTTCTGGGATAAAATCCTAACGTAGGCAATGAACAGAAAAAATTCATGTTATTACGGTTATTACTCCCAGGCACTCACCTCCTGGTATGGGATCATCCTGGTTGCATTAGCAACAACCATGATCCATGTAACTTCCAGATCTATTATAGCACAGATGGCAATCATAGTACAGTTTTTAGACAGCAAAACTTAAAAAAAAAAAAAGAATGACGATGGTGGCAATAAAAGGTTTGAGTCATAATTCCTAGCACCAAGCTGGGAGGAAGTAACATATATAATTACAGTTTATTTTGCACTTTATATTCATAACATGTATGATTATAAGTTCTCTTTTACTGTAAGTATTAATGAGAACTACATCCAATAGGCACTATGGTTTATGCACGTCTCAAAATCCAAAAAAAATCAACTGGACAAATATTTTATAGTGCATGTAAAGTACCAATATGGTCAATATAAACATGAGAGGGCATTGGTTTTCAGACATACCCTTATATGCATATCTTGGAAGAAGATCAGAAGAGTTTGCCTAATAAATTGGAACTCTCCAGATGGCAGACAATTGTAAATCTGAAATAAGAAAAAAATTCTGGTTAGTTTGGGACTATACAATGCCTTTTAATGTTTGAACAATGGATTCAGTTTGTACTTGTTTTAGGGATTGCGGCCTGCATAAATATTTGAATGGGAACTGTGACTGTACCTTGGCAAATTCATGCAGAGTATTGCAGTGGAGATCTCTGGCGCCATCTTCTGTAATTTCTGGAAGTGAGCGCCGGCACAGAGCTTTTTCACACATGCAGAGTTGGGACCATTCTGTCATTCTGGTAATGTGCGGAAAGCTCAGAAGATTGCCGAAGGAAAAGAAGAGTATCCGAAGATACAAAAGATGGCGCCGGAGAGCTCCGCTTCGCTACTCTGCATAATTATGCCAAGGTACATGACAGGGATACTTTTTCCACTGAGTTACTAAGGAGGGAGAAGCATTGAGGGGGGCAAACGGAAGGGGATTTTTGATTAACAGGTGTTTCGTTCTCCTTTAAAAGATAAGGAAAGTCAATTTCAACCTTTTTGAAGAAACTGCACTGGACTGTGGAACATCTGAGCACAGTATGGACATTATTATATTACCTTTTCCCAGACTGGTACTCGCACATATGCAGTGGAGTAAAACCACAAAATTTTGTGAGCATGCACGTATGATCAAGTCCAAGTGTGGGTGACTGGAGGGTAGATAAATCTTGGCACAATGCTCAGATTTTCGAAGGGCCAGTGAAGCAAGCTCTGGTCAGGGTAAAATGTAGCAATATATTTCACAGAGGGGAGTTGCTTAACACAAAACACAAAATTGTAAACAATTCAGTTTTGCATTTTTGAGCAACAGTATTTCTAAGGCTGTAAGTATTTCTACACAGAAAACTGAAAGTGGTTGTTCACCTTCAAGGACGTTTTCAGTTCAGTTGGTTTCAGTTCACCAGAGATAAAAAACTTTTTTCTATTGCTTTCTATTTATTATGACTGTTTTTCTAATATTGTGTAAAGTTTAATTTCTCACCTACTCTGGGGGGGGGGGTTGCCAACTCTTTAACTGTTTGTATACATTTTGTTGATACATTTGTTATCTTTAGCCCTGCTGTACAGGATACCCGAGTTTTCGTTAAAGGTGGCTGTTAGAATTGATACAATAGTTGCTAGTATTCCACAGATACTGCTGATAAATATAATTTTATCAACTAAATGTAGCAAACTGTTACAGTTCAAATGCTCCTGGATCCCTGAGCTGCCAGACTGAGACACCAGAGGCAGGAACATTAAACTTAAAACTTAACTTTTGGGAAAACAGTAAAAAATAAAAGATGGAAAGCAATTGAAATTCACATGTTCATGAAGTTATTTGGCCAGAATGCATTTTCCATTTAAATTACCCTGTGAAATGTACCTACTAAGCAAAAATCAGCTTAAATTATTGCTTATTATTATTATTGTCAGTGATAATTAAAATATTTAAGTTCCAGGGTTTGTCAAATATTCAACCATAGTAAAGCCTAACCTGCACGTTTAGTCACATAAATATGAATAGAAATGACCTTACATCAATAAGCTGTCGGAATGTTTCATCAACTTGATTAAGGATACTTGGTGAGTCTCTGATGAAGTCCTTGATAGCATCCATATGGTTAAAAAGTGACAAGCAGAATATCCTTGGGGCGAGGGCATAACAGAACCTGGTACTTGAAGGCCATGGTCATTAAGTCATACAGCTAAATTAATAAATGCAAAACAAAGAAGGATAGCAAATTCATTTGTTGCAGTCAAAAGTTTTACATTTAAGTGTCTCTCACCTAGGAGAAAGCACTTACTGCAATGCCACAGTTCCATGCTGTAAGATACCTTATCCATGCTTGCTTGGTTCAGTCTCATTATAGAAGCATGGGCCAAACGATCAAAGACAGTCCTCAGGGCTTTCTTAGAATAGAGCTCCTGTGGCTTAAAAAGCTCCTCCATAAACTTCTTGTTGAACATAGTAGTGATGATGTCATTCATAACTGTAAAATGAAAAAAAAGTTTTGCTAGTAATGATGATTAGAAAGTGACATGCAATACCCATATAATCTGCTTTATGAGATTCTAGATCTACTGTATATCACACAGCATTCTGGACCCAGATCAATTGGCAGAGTCTAAGCAAGACAAAGGAAACAACCCCCTGTAATATTATGAAATATTAATATAAATATAGAAATAAACTACCTAGTATAAGCTGATAGTAGACCACCTATCCATGACTTATGGACCAGAATTGTATTGTATTCTCATAGATTGAGAACAATGCACAAATTTACCTGTACCAATATTGTGTGACAGAAAATTTGTTTGGCCATCAAGTTCAACCCCTCCAAATGATCCTCAGTAAATATATATACATATATATATATATACATATATATATATATATATATATATATATATATATATATATATATATATATATATATATATATATATATAAAGACCTATCTATAGACTCACATATATTTATATAAACCAATATCACTCACATATATATTATATATATATATATATATATATATATATATATATATATATATATATATATATATATATATATCTCCAGGGAAATGGTGCACTAGACAGAATTAATACCTGGGTGCCAGCATGAGAAATACATACCTATTCCAAACTAACTGTAGACCTTGGATATTATATTGCCCATGAAGTCGTTCAAACCATTTTTAAAGGCATTAATAGAATCTGCCATCAAAATATTTCCAGGTGGAGTATTCCACAACTTCCACTGCCCTTTTTGCTTCTTCAAATCAAGTACAACCCCTCAAGTCAAAAGGGGAGCTTCTGGAACGTATATATTTGAAAACAATATCCCCACTATCCAACTATAATGTTCTCTAATGTATTCATAAATTGAAGTCATGTCCCCTCACAAGCGTTATTTCTTCAATTAAAACAATCCGACCTTGATTGCCTTTTCTCATAATTTAAATCTTCCATCCCTTTAACCAGTTTAGTTGCACTTCTCTGCACTCTCTCCAGCTCATTTATATCCTTCTTAAGGTCTGGAGCCCAAAACTGCACTGCATACTCCAGGTGAGGCCTTACCAGGGACCTATAAAGGGCAAAAATTGCAATTTTTATGCGAGAAAACACTTTATTTGCTTTCATAGCCAGGACTGGCTCTCCTCTTTTGCCACCCCTAGGCCACCTGGGTCCTAGCCGCCCGCCCACCCATGCGCACCCACTCCCTGCGAGCGCTTGCACCGGCCAGGTCCTAGTGCCTGCCGGCGAACGCGCTCAAATCCTTCCCCAATTCAAAGGCTCGACATCCATTTCAACCTTCCTGCCAACTGTCTGTCCCCAGAAAGCTTATATTTATCTACTGGTACTGACAGTCTATGGAAGATTTATTTACTGGTACTGACAGTCTATGGAAGACTCTCGTGTATGACACTCCTAGAGACAGCAAGTTTGTAATAATTGAGTGTTAGAGGCTCATGCTGAAGTAAGCACATCACAACAAGGAGGCTGCCATGTTTCTATTCAATTGTTTAAGCCTCGAAGCCCTAGCATTCTAATTAAATTGACAAGTAGGCATATCCTAGTAGAATTTTGCAGCAATGAATACTACAGCACAGCCAGAAAGACTAAAACAAGCAACAAAAGGTCTATATAAACACTGTAATCCAGCAGGCAAGAAAACAAACACTAAATTTATGAGCTATTTAAAAAAAGCAAACAGTTGTTAAAATAGTTAATTCTACATTTTAAGGACAGAATAGTCATTCCAATTTAAAGATGGCTACTTTGGATAGTTCTCACAGGAAGGAGATGATATTGGCTGACAGAGAAAACTGTTGTCCTAGAAACCTATTTAACTCTTTGCTAATCTGAGAGCAAAAAAAGAGAGACAAGAAGAGAAGTGGCAATGCCAGGCAGTGACTCAGGGAAGCTCTCTTACCTACAAGCTCACCCTACCTCGTTTTCTGTCCTGATCTGTCCAGTCAGCTAAAGGTGGCCATACACGGGCCGATAAAAGCTGCCGACAGACTGTGTCGGCAGCTTATTGGCCCGTGTATGGGGGCCCCCGACGGGCTTCCCCGATCGAGATCTGGCCGAAAGTCGGCCAGATCTCGATCGGATGGGTTTAAAAATCCCGTCGGATCGCGGCCGCATCTGTTCGTTGATGCGGTCCCGCGATCCGACCGCCCGTTTGAGAATGCTAGGATCCGATCGTTGGGCCCTAGGGCCCACGATCGGATCTGCCCGATATTGCCCACCTCAAGGTGGGCATATCGGAGGGAGATCCGCTCGTTTGGCGACATCGCCAAACGAGCGGATCTATCCATGTATGGGGACCTTAAGAAGCAGACAATGACACACATAAGTACAACAGAAGAAAATGGGAAATCAAAATTCTTGCATGAAGGGACACATGAAGATAATTAGTATTTACTGCATATTCAGGCCCAGTAAATCCAATAAAGTCATTTACATTTGGACAGAACACATGCTGGGTTACATAAACCTGATTGACCTCTGCTTTATAGTAGTGTAGTGAAAGTGTAATGGAAGTAGAAGTTGGACTTAACATTAGAACTACAGGGTAGAGCTCATCTAAGCACAGCTCTAAGGCAAACCCAGCTTTAGAGTCACAATGTTCTGTACTCATTTGAGGGGGAAGGGGCAATAATGGTCAAAAGAGCCCCATCTACATGCAGTCAAGCCTCCATATTCTTAATATATTCCTTTACTGAATGTCACAGAACAGATGCAGAAGTATAAATGTATTCTCAATTTAACCTTGAGTGAACATTGCTTGTGTATGTAAACAAAGCCTGTCTCACAAGACAAAAAACACGTCTCCTATGTGCATTGTATAAGTTAACATCATAACTCAACAAGCACCTAGAAGCTAAAATATTTTTGCCAGTCAAAATAGATGTAAGGATGCCACTTTTATTCATTATAACAAACAAACAAACAAAATAGCTATTATTTTAGATTATCTACAGCTGCCTGTATATCTCTCCTGACCAAGATAGCAACCACAGCCAATATCCAGTCAGTTATATGACCCATTATAATGAATATGTAGGACAACTCTGTGCTAGAAGAACAGCTAGATACTCTAAATATTCATATGAATCAAGTTAATATACTATGGTTAGTATTTCAATAATTCAGTATGATTCGTTGTGTGTATCTAACACAAGAAATTTGAATTATCAGAAACCAGGTGGACACACGTTAACTATGATGTGGCATATTTATGTGCAGGTCCTTATAACATATCAATTCCATAAACTGAACATTTTTCTTTCTTTCTACGAGTCCTGCGATAAATTGTTCCTCTGTTTAATACACATTAATTTGTTTCATTCGTTATTATACTTTTATTATCTGCTTAATACCGGTTTCAAGCTCCCCCTTAAGGTTTGCTGGTCCGGGTGCGCAAAGCCCCAGACCCCTCGCAAGGTCACCGGATTCAGCTTCCCAAATGAATGAAGATGTAGTATCTTACCCGGACTTCGTTGTGACCCAGGTGCAGCCGCCCTGAGTCCGTCGCTAAGGGAAAACTAAATACTGCACACACCAAAATCCTGGACAGCGCACTCTTCGGATCACTCAAGGAATCACTTGGTCATCAAATCATCGGTAAAAACTTGATTTTATTAAATGTTTAACATTTTAACAAACTGTATAGCCCTGCGCCATGAGGTCTGACGCGTTTCGTGTCACTGCACTTCATCAGAGACCTCACTTCCTCCCGGCAAATCCCTCTTTTAACCCCACTTCACCCCTCCCAATTTGTTTAATGATTAACCCTTTAAACACTTATTATTAAAAAAAGAGACATGCAATCCAAATGTGCCCTTAAAAACAAACAGCTCATTAATTATGTTTAAATTCATTAAATATAAATTTTGTTTTTTCTATTAATGTTATAAATTTTATGTTATAAATTATAAATTATAGACTTGAAATTTTGATTTTATTTTCTATATATATCTCTCTCCATATGTAAATCCATCTCTTGTAAAAAAAAAAAAATATATATAAATGTCCAAAATGCTGTATCTCTAGAGGCTTTCTATGATTGCATTAAGTCACATATGTTAAAGTACTACCGTTTAAATAGATATTATAAATACATTACAGTGAAACAGTTACAATATTAAATGCCAGAACGGACATAATTACTTGTTACAAAGAATCAATTCATTTCCTTAAGTTTTTGTGACTTGTAAATATGTAGCGATTCCATACAATACATCTTATGTTCACATTTGATATTTAGAAGAAGCAACTAATGTCAAAGACAGAGTTCAGGCCCCTAGGTTGTCTTGTACACAGTTTAAAAATCCATTTAGCCTCTGCTTTCAACAATCTCGCCTGTAAGTCCCCACCTCTTGGGCCCAAAATTACTCTCTCTATGCCCTGAACCGAAACAAACCGCAAATCCCCATTATTGCATCCCAACATCACTACCCCACCCCTTTGTTCCGGTTTAGCCTCCGGCAAAAGTGTCAACCTTTACGCCAGTCTTTTTAGATTACATTTTGCTAAGTATATTAAGAAACATTTTTTTATTTTACATAGCCTATCTATTTACTCAGTTTTACACTGAACTGTTGCTTTAGGGCTGAGACACGCTCAGATTCCGGGCGATTAGACGCCCAGCGACAAATCTTCTCTTCTTCGGGGCGACTAATCTCCCTGAACTGCCTCCCGCGGCTAGACTGTAAATCGCCGAAGGAATGGCAATCGGAGCACTTCGTTTTCCAAAGTAGCCCAAAGTTGCCTCAGGGGGGAAACTTCGGGCAACTTCGGAGAACAAAGCGATCCGAATGCCATCCCGCCGGCAATTACGATTCTAGCCGGCAGGAGGCAGTTTGGGGAGATTAGTTGGGCGACTAAATCTTCCCGAATCTGAGCGTGTCTCTGCCCTGACTCTGACACTGCTGTGCTGTCATTTTTGGCACCAATGTCCAGCATAAGCTACTTTTATAAATCGCACCAACAAATCAAAAGAATACAACAATCAGGGGCAATTGTTCTGTCTTTGGAGACGACCTAAATAAAAGGGGCAAAGTTTCCTATAGATCTAGTCACCTATAATAACCAAGCATCACCAGTAACAACCAATCAGCATGAAGCATCCGCTGGACAGTCAATATAGTCAGTAGCCTGGCATCCTAAAGGGTTGTCCCTTCAAATGTCCTGTTTGCAGCACAGACTTTTAGATGACCGGTCCTGTTTTATTCATGACAGATTTGTTACTGACCCTTTTTGGCTTTATCCGGAGGAATATTCTGAGCCCGCAGCCGCTGATCCAGAATATAAAGCATTTCCCCACCAAGGTTGATGAAGAGAAGAGGTAGTGTGCGTAAGGACATGATTGCCAACAAACCAGGAGACACCGGAGAACTGGATACAACCGGGACCTATGGAGGAAGAAGGCGGCGCAATATGAAGGAACAGAAACGGGCAGAAAATGTTATATTAGGAAAGACCCGCTTAGTGAGTGCCCGCGCACCTATACACCAGAAACACCAACCCACTCCCGGTGCCCAGGCTGCGCCACCACAGCGCTCGGTTCTGGATTCCACCAATCGGAACTCCCTAGGCCCTTCCGTTGCAAACGCTGCAGCACCGTTGCTAGGCCACCGTCGGTATTGACCAATCAATGGGCAGCTTGCAAACTCTGTCGTCGAGCTTAAACGGGAATACTCCAAACCAGTAGCTTGAGGTTGAGGAGGTAGCTTTAGTGTCAAATGACGACCTGAGGACTGGAGGCATAATTTAGGAACATTTACGGTGATGGATTCCCTGCTCTGAGTTGCATGAGCCACAATTCTGTGTTGCAGCAAAACAGCATAATTGCACAGGCATTTTATATGCAATTCAGTTACACGTTAGTACAGCTAGCTTTTACAAAGTTAGAATATACATGTGCATCCAATTTGGTAGGTGCAAGTCTTATGCATGGTGCACCTATTAACACTACTGGTTGTAACTCTTGAGCTAAAGTTAGCGTTGCCACCTTTTCTGGAAAAAAAGGCCGGCCTTCCTATATATTTATCTCTCTTCCCTATTAACAGTGTCGGACTGGGACACAAGGGGCCCACCCAAAAATCTCAGACCAGGGGCCCACCAAAAGACCTTAAATGAAGGGCCCACTCTCACTGCTATTATAATTCCTCTCCTCACACAACCTCTATTCTGCTAGTCTGTTTTCTTTACATACTATAATCTATTATTCAATCTATTTAGTCTCTTTGTTCTTATAGAAATAGGTAATGGCCATGAAATAGGCCAAATGTTTTGAAGCAGGAGGGCCCACTTACACCTGGGCTCACCGGGAGTTTTCCTGGTATCCCTGTGGGCCAGTCCGACACTGCCTATTAATAAAATTTGGATCAACCATTATTTTAACCAGCTAGGTGGCAACCCTAGCTACAGTAAGGTTCAGGGTGGCAGAAACTGCAAGTACATTTCAATACAACTCACCAACCCAGACACATGTGTAGCGAAACTTTAGGACGACGGCACACCAGAAGATGAATTTCCAGCAATAAATTTCTGCTTCTGCTGGTGACTAATCTGTAAGGATGGCGGTGGCTCATGGGGAGAATTGTACTACTGCGGGTGAGAAATCACTAGTTTCAATCTTCCAAAATCTCTTGAAGCTTCCTCTTGAGGCAACTTCAAGCGATTTTGGTACACTAAAGCAACGCATGGGTTTTACCACCAGCGATTTACATTATTACCGGTGGGAAAGCTTTTACAGAATAGTCTCCTGCAGAAGAATAGATGATTAATCTCCTGTTGTGTCATTGCCCTTAGGAAGGCAGGTAGAAGAGGTACATGCCCAGCACTGTCACCCTAGGCACATGCCCTAAAAGGAGAAATCAACCTGTGGGGAAAAAAAAACCTACCCCCACCCCAGGTAGCCCTCCCTCCCTCCAGGCTAACTACCCCCCCCCCGGGGAGATGCCCCATACTCCATAATTTACCCCTCGGCGCAGATTCTTCCAGCGAAGTTCCACGCGTCCATCCTCCTCAGTAAGCTGACTGAGAGATCAGCAATTTCCGTGAAATTCCGTGCATGCACAGTTGTCGCAAACCGGCAAACTTCTCCAACTGCGCATGCGCAGAAATACTGATCTCTCGGTCAGCTTACAGAGGAGCCGGAAGATGGACGCGTGGAAAATTCCCTTCACTGCATATCCTCCTCATTGCTGCAACTGGACTGGAGTTATGAAGAAAACTCAGCATTCCCCCAAAATCTATAGCTGTAGTTCCGCACCTCTCAATAGAAGAGGCAGGATGGATATGCTGGCAACCATGGGGAAGTCAATCCAGGATGTGTCATGCTAGAAATCTAGGCAGCTAAAAGGCAAATGAGCTTCAGCATTGATAAATGTAAGGTTATACATTTGGGCTTTTCAACTGATGAAGTCATTCTCCCTTGCATACATTTAAGGCACATTCATAAGTAACCCCTTGGGAGTGTTGACAGGTGGAGAATTGAATGGGTTATTGATTCACAGACTGAGCATTCATCGTTACATTGCTAAATCAGGAATGGGAGGTGTTGAGGGAGGTGGAGGGGCAGTCAGATTCAGTATAAGCATGGGAAATTTGTGATTTACTGTATAAGCAATTTCATGTAAGCCTTGCAGTTCTATAAGCCTTGGTTCTTCCAAGGCTGTCATCCACTCCTTTTTTTTCATGAACCACACATGTGGATTAACATCCTGTTTAATTCAATTTCCACACTATCAACTGCTGAAGAAACTGCACAAATCACGGAGACAAAACTTTTCTTGATTGCATGGTATTTCAAATTACAGTAAAGGGGTTGTTCACCTTCCAAACACTTTTTTCAGTTCAGTTGTTTTTAGATTGTTCATCATAAACAGAGACTTTTTTTTCAATTGCTTTACATCATTTATTATTTAACAGTTTCCCAAAATGTAAGTTTAAAGTTTAATGTTCCTGTCCCTAGTGTTTCAGTCTGGTGACCAGGCGCATCTGTATTAATTGATACATTTCTCAGCAGCATCTGTGGAATATTAGCAACTATTATATCAATTGTAACAGCTGCCTTTAATGAAACTCAGGGATTCTAAAATAACAAATATATCAACTATAAATGTATAAATTTAAAACAGTTTAAGTGTCGGCAACCCCCCCCCCCCACAGCTGCTTTAGAAGGTGAAAAATTAAACTTTAGACTTCAATATTAGAAAAACCGTCACAAATAGAAAATATTTGGAAAAAGTCATTATTTCTGGTGAACAATGTGAAACCAACTGAACTGAAAAAAGTGTTTGAAGGTGAACAACGCCTTTAATAGGTCCCGTACCAATATTACAGATTTTTCCTGCAATCTCCAGTCCTAGAATGAAGCCAGAAGAATGCATGGCATGAGATCAGTATAGCATATCTGTCAAACAAGGTAACAAACAGATCTCCAAATAGCAGGAAGTATTTATCTGTATAGAAATATACCATTTTGCTCCACTTTGCAATATTCACAAGTTATTGTGTGCTATAATGTAATGACCACTTTATAAGCTAAACTGTATTCCTGAGGTCACAATGTTCACTCATCTTAATAAAGAAATTGACTAGTAAATCATGCTTTAGTAAACAGTCCTGCAGAGACAAAACTAATACAAATCAATATAGGTTTTATTTTAATAAGAGCTTTACATTCTGATCACTGAGACACTCAGGGGCAAATTCACTATGCGCCGAAGCGCCTAACGCTAGCGTCAATTCGCTATCGTTGGGCATTTGCGTTACTTTGCAAACGGACGCTGGCGTAACTTCGCTATTGTAACTTCGCACCCTTACGCCTAGCGAATTTGCGCAACGGACGTAACTACGCAAATTCACTAACGCGCGCATTGTTCTGAACGCTACCTTTTACGCTAGACTTCCTTCGCCACCTCAGACCAGTCGAAGCGCAATAGAGTAGATAGGGATTTCTTCAAAAAAAGTTAAAAAAATTTTCTAAGTCTAAAAAAACGCTGGCTTTTTTCTATATTATGGGTGATAGGCTGAAAAAGATCGAAAAAATGTTTGGGGCTCCCCTCCTTCCCCCCTACATTTCCTAACTCATGGCAACTTAACTATACAGTGGGCACATGTGTAGGGCAAAATAAAAAAATGATGTGATGTTTTTAAGGTTTCCCAGGCATTTGTAGTGCTGCTACATATTCCTCCATTGAAATTTGAATTTGGCGCCATATGCAAATTAACCATCGCTAGCGTAACTCCGCTTCGCTTAGCGAATCAACGCTAGTACAACTTCGCAACCTTACGCTACCCCTGAGCGCAACTTTGGATTTTAGTGAATTTGCGGAGCGCTGGCGAAACTACGCCTGGCGAAGTGCGGCGAAGTTACACTGGGCGCAACTACGAATCTTAGTGAATGTCCCACTCAGACTCTATGTCTATGTGAAGCAATGTCACACTGTAGTTCCTTGTGCTTCTATAGACTAAACTTGTGACGAGGGCCTTCTTTTTTTAAGCAGTCCAGCAGCTTGCAGCCTCTTCGCCTCATAATATACCTAAATTTGAAGAAAACAAACCGATTTACGTTTATGTTCTTATTCTCACTAAAATTATGACATTTAACCACTCAAAAAATACTTGACAGATGTGGAAAAAAGTAGCAAATACCAATATGGGAGACAAAAATATTTGCAGATATCAGTGTCACATTAAGACTCACCTTTAAACATAAAGCTTTAGTGGCCAACCATCTACGTGTAGCCCGTCTGTAATATTCAGGAGCGAAGGTGTACTCAATGTCAAGCTCCGAACATACATGCTCAAATGTGTCATACCGTGTATGGCGCAGATTCTTAAGCAACTTTTTGCGTTTATCAATGGCCATCAGCATCTTGCATTTGTTTGCTTTATCCTCGCAGTATAGAATGAGAGGCAATGAGAAATACAAATAAAGCAAAAAATATTAATAGAATTATATCAGGCACTAGGAGTTGAAATAAGAGGAATAAGATAAGTGACAATGAACAGAAAAAAACAAAAAAATTAACTAAAAAAAATCCATCAGGAAGTGACTAGGTTCAATAACACATTGAAAACATGAGACCAATAGATCAGAAAGCAGTAATGGTACCTTAAAGTGGTTGTTCACCTTTGCGTTAACTTTAAGTATGATGTAGAAAGTGATATTCTGGGATAATTTGCAATTGGTTTTCATTGTTTTTATTTGTGATCCTTGAGTTATTTAGCTTTGCAGCTATGCAGTTTGCAATTTCAGCAAACTGGTTGCTAGGGTCCTAATCACTCCACAGCCATGCACTGATTTGAATAAGAAACTGTATGAATAGGAGAGGGTCTGAATAAAAAGAGGAATAATAAAAAATAGTAATAACAATACATTTGTAGCATTACAAAGCATTTGTTTTTTAGATGAAAGCTGGAAAGAGTCAGAAGAAGAAGCCAAATAATTAAAAAGCTATAAAAAATAAATCATGAATATATAACTGGCTAGTCTATACCATACTAAAGTTAACACCACGTGACTACGTTAACTAACCAATTGAACCATCCCTTCTAAATTATGCATTATGTATAAAATTCAGGCCCTATATACCCAAAAATAGCAAAAATCTTCGTGTGCATTTTATCCTTTAGACCAAGCAGTTGACTAACAAAACCCTTGTGCAGCAGTTGATTAATATACTGTATCACATTTTACCAGCCATAGTTGGAAAGGGTAAGTGTGAGTGGTGATAGTCTTAGAAAACATGAGCCATTACCCTAATAGTATAGATATTATACTACACCTTTTAAATTATACTACACAGTTATAAATGATGGGGGTGATGTGCCATTTTTAGTGCTCCAAAGCAGTTTAAACAAGATATATTGTGTAAAATAAATGTAAAAAACAACCATAGTAGTCCGACCATCAGTTCGACTTCCTGTTGGCTAACTTCCCAGGCTGTGCAGAGGAACTGAAGTCCATTGTTTTTTTATTCTACAATGTAAAGAACAGATAGGCAGAACTGGCAGGGAACTCCAGCCTATTTTTGCCTGAGTAAGTTCAGAGTTGTGATTAAATATCTCCTCCTTCTGGAAAGGACTGTTAGGAAACGCCTACCACCCACTTGAAACCAGGATAAGAGAGGATCTATACAAGATTCCAATAAAGGGGTCATTTTTTTTAAAGGAACATTGAAAAAAACAAATAAGAACTCTGTAAATATTTAGGCTGTGCAAAATGATAAATGTCTTCAATATAGTTAGCCAAACATTTAATCTATAAAAGCTGGAGTGAGAGCAGTGTCGGACTGGCCCGGCGGGATACCGGGAAAAAACCCGGTGGGCCCCGACCCCTAATGGGCCCCCGCCGGGCCAGTCCCCCGTCCCGATCGTCCTTAAAAGAAAAAAAGTTTTTTTTACGTGCCGCGCAGCGCCATTTGCGCATGCGCGCGGCACCTTTTACTGAGGAACGGCGCCTACACGCAGGCGCGCCGAGCAGCGCCTTCGTGCAATCGTGCTCGGCGCGTCATAGTAGGGAGGCAGGGGGGGTCGGAGGGGGCCCTGGACATTAGTCCCGGTGGGCCCCGGGCCCCCCAGTCCGACCCTGAGTGAGAGGATGTTTAACTTAATAGCCAACTTCCTGCTTTAAATCTCTCTAAAGCTGGCCATAGACGCAAAGATCAGATCATACGAATCGAGGATTCCTACGATTTTCAGAACGTGTGTGGAGAGTTCCGACATTTTTCGTCCGGCGGAGATCGGTCATTTGGTCTATCGGACAGGTTAAAAGATTTCTGTCGGCTGCCGATAATATCTCTGCATCTTTTGCCGATCGTACGATTTTCAGTGGGAGACTGTCACTAGTTTCGGTCGGACAAAATTTTCTGTCAGGTGCAGAACATCAGCTGATCTGTTCTTTTCTACTTTATTTGATCGGAATGGTTATTGGCATGCAGAGGCATCACCTCCATCAGAAAAGAAGGGTGCCACAAATCCACTGATTGGGTATATACTTACTCCGAACTTCTGGGGATCTAGAATCATGAGGGTCTCGCTTCAGCTTTTCCACTAGCTGCTGGGTTTTGATTTTCAGCTTTTCTGCCTCTTGGAAAAATGGAAGGCACATTTCATGTTAAAATGCTAACAACATAATCTTATTAAATATTAGATCATAAATGTTTTAAAAAAAACTTTCAACAGAAATGCACCACAATCAGCTACAATTGTTCAAGGCCACTGAAATAGGCCTTTAAGTCTACATAGTTTTTTTTTTAAACGTATAACTGATTTGAAACGATAAAACTTGTGAATCCTAAAAATCCATAATCCAGGCTACACATAGGAAAGCTTTCTGGCTATGAGTAGCAGCGTAGTTCATCCTGCCCTGCATTTTGCTTCACAAGACAGATCTTTGCACTATAACTCTGCTCAGGTAAGTAATGGAGGGCTGGATCTGGAACGAATAACCTCTCATTCCTTGGTAGAGGGACATTTACCTGACTTGCAATTTCCAGGGTCAGCAATCTTTTAACAACATAATCAACACTGCAACAGATAAGAAATATTTATTGTTTCTGACATTCATGTAACATGACAAGATTTAAATTCAAAACAGATTAAATGAAAGTCTATAAAACTAGAATACTCTGTGAGCACCCATAGAGTATTCCTCAATGGATGCATGGCTCATTGGTTGCCCAAAAACACATCCCCTCAGATGACTATTACTGCATATTAGACAATGTAAACATTGTGAAAGGTGTCATCATAGGTAAAAAAATTAGGGATGCACAGAATCCAGGATTCGGTTCGGGATTCGGCCAGGATTCGGCCTTTTTCAGCAGGATTCGGATTCGACCGAATCCTTCTGCCCAGCCGAACCGAATCTGAATCCGAATTTGCATATGCAAATTAGGGGTAGGGAGGTAAATCACGTGACTTTTTGTCACAAAACAAGGAAGTAAAATGTTTTTCCCCTTCCCACCCCTAATTTGCATATGCAAATTAGGGTTCGGATTCGGTTTGGTATTCGGCCGAATCTTTTACTTCAGATTCGGGGGTTCGGCCGAATCCAAAATAGTGGATTCGGTGCATCCCTATATTGATCAAAGTGTGATAAAAAAAACACTTGAGTGACTTATATATTTGACAAATGTGTGTCAATGATGTAAGTTGACTTGGGTAAAGATGATATATATAGAATCCATAGGAGCCACAATTACTCTGCTAAAGTACAAGGGTTCACAGTCTCTGCTTCATGTCATCAAATTAATGCACAGGAAATTGCTAGTGGTCATATTATTCCTGCTATTGTAACTGCTACCTTTAGCACCAGTCAATGTAATGCATGATATTACTTACGCATCTGATAACTGTACACTTGTATACTCTATATTTGTGGGTGGCAAGTCATCCAGCTGGCTTGATATTTCTGAAATTCGCAACATAAAAGGAATGAAAAAGGAGGGTACTAGATTTCTAAACCGACTTTTGGGTCACATCGCTAATTCCCTGTTTAATTTTGGGGCTCCTAAGATACCAACCGGTTTAAAGATGAACATGTAATTTAAGAACAACATAATAATTTCATAATTGAATTATTATATGAAAACCAGCATAAAAAATATAATTGTGTTCAGGGAACATTTGTAATTGGCAAATGTTACATCAAGAGAGCTAGCTGAGCTGTCAACATCGGGACAGTTGGGAGGTATGGGTGATGAAAATGATGGATGTTTTTTCAACCACAGCTACTGCAACACAAATTCACAAATCACATTTTACTGAAAAACAGGGGAGTAACTATTGAAGAAACAGATGCTGTAACCTGTGGGCCCAGGAACTATAGGGTGCCCTTTGGTACTGATAGTTGCAATATGTTAATGCAAAATACCTTGTTCCCAGTTTAAGGGCCAAATGACTAGTCATTCCAAAGCTGGAAAGTTTAATTTCATGACAGCTTATTTAATTCAGTAAAGAGATCTTAATATAAACAGTTGATGTTACTCTATAACAAGTCATTCATATACCTAATTACAATAATTCATGTGCTAATAATTAATCTTTGGGAGCCAGTGGAGTTTAAACCCTAAACATCTGCCTGCCCCTGCCCTAAATTTTATATGTTTATTAGGCCCAATGATCTTGCTGTGGGCCCAGTAACTAATCAGTATTAGTACATATTCATAGTAAAAACTAATGTGCTAATAAAATCTATTGGTTCATTGAGGCGTAGTATGATTCAATTTAAGTCTTTTTAAATTATTGGTTTAGCTGAGTATTCCCTAACACTAAGGGCTGAAATACACGGTGCGCCTTCTTCAGATCCAACACACTGAGAGGAAGCGCATGCAACGAGACGGATGCGCCAAATATAATGCAAGTAATAGAAATGTCGTACCTACAAACTGCTTGCATCTGACACTCCTATCGGATGAATACGAAATGTGCGGCGTTCGCATTTGACAGTCGTGTCGTATGATCTTAAGGGGATCTACAAATGTTCTATGACTTTAGGGGTGTAATAACTTACCCTGGTGGTCTAGTGGGAGGGGGTTTGCAGGGATGCAATGCAGTCTCCTCGGCAGGGACGCCCGCCACGCTGCCGCTCCTCTTAAAGTGCAGTTTCTTAAGGCACGCGCGGCGTGCTACTTCCATATTTATTGGGGCATGTGCAGTGGCGCGAAGTTTAAAATTATTTAAAGCCACAAAATTTATTTTTCCTTGCCCGTTATAGGATTATTTCTAGTGATTTCCTGGTGCTTCTGAGCCTGTATTCTGTCTGATTTCTGATACCTGTTGTGACCCCTGCCTGTTTTTGACAATTCTGACTTCCATAATCCTGACCCTGCCTCGTAACCGACTCTTCGGTATCCGCATCCCTTCTGATTGATCTCCTGGTTTGACCCTTGCCTGTCTGACTCCGCTTGTACTCTGCCTGCCCCGACCCAGCCTGATTGACTACGCCTTCTGTCTACGCATTGTACTGCGACCTTCTGCCCAGAAGACTTTGCTTTACCGTCATGCCCCTTTGCTTGTCCAGAAACCTCCGCTTGGCACCTCTCTTAATAAGACCTGGCGGCATCCGATTAGCCGAGGGCTCCTCCCGAGGTGAAAGGCGGCTGTTAAAGGCAGAAGCAAGAGTCGAGAACAGGGTGCTTACCATTGGTTCTGGATTTAGGGTGCCGCCTGATGGAAGACGAAAGTCATGCTGCCGCTGCTCCTTTTACCACTGAAGCGCTTCTTACTACTCTGCTACAGTGCTTGGAGGATCAAGAGCGGAAGCAAGATTATTTGATGCAAGGCTTTCATAACCTGACTCGCAGACTGGACACTACGCAACAGCCTGAGGCTTGACAAAGGGGCGTGACCCCGAAACGTTGCTCACTTCCGCATTAAACGTGCAAGGGGTTCCTTGCTTGCAGCAGCCTGTGTGCCGTGGATTTCTTTTCTATTGGATTCTCTGATTAAACCAGCCACACAGGTGTGCCAACAGTCCTTTCTTCCCCCAGTGTTGGTAGAGGGTCAGCCTGAATTTGTGATCCAAGAACTCCTTGATTCTCGCCTTGTGTGGGGTAAGTTGCAATCCCTAGTACAATGGAAGGGCTATGGCCCTGAGGAGAATTCTTGGGTTCCTGTCTTTACCGTTGTGCCCCTTTGCTTGTCCAGAACCCTCCGCTTGGCACCTCTCTTAATAAGACCTGCCGGCATCCAATTAGCCGAGGGCTCCTCCCGAGGTGAAAGGCGGCTGTTAAAGGCAGAAGCAAGAGCCGAGAACAGGGTTCTTACCATTGGTTCTGGATTTAGGGTGCCGAACGTTGCAAGGCGATATTAAATAAATATTTGCCTACCACGATATACCAGAAATTTTGCATTTCAGAAACTGGTCTCAAGTCTTTAATTAGGCAGAAAACAGTGGTGGAGCTGTATTACAGTTATGCCACTGTATAAGACGTCACTGATTATATCCAGTAAAGGACATGGAACGATTCTGTGCAATAACATGTAATCTTCTTTGTGTCCTACAACTAACCCCCGGTGATTTTCTTTTGAGTATAAATAAACTAACCATTGAATTGGAGATGTTTATTTCACACTGACCCTGCTGAATCCCACAGAATGCTATGAAGGTGAAAACAAACAGACAGCTCAACCCCCCACATCTCAATGTTAATACTGCCAAGCTATTGTTCACCCTGCTTTCCCTAACCTTGTTCTTTTTGTTTCCATCTCTTCATATGCGTTGCCCCCTGCCATGTTCTGCATGTTAGGCATTAATTTACAGGGAAAACCAGCATGGAAAACTGATATTAACCAGTCCAATTCAGAATTTCAAAGAGTGACCAGATCAAACATCTAGAATGACAAGTCTGTTTACTTCCCTGTAATCTCAAAACTTTTGACTGTGACGAGTATGCGTGGGAAGATGCAAAAAGTCACCTCTACGTTATAGGCCAAGTTAATGTACACTATGCCTACACAGGGATTAGCCGGGCCCCCCATCTTTCTGAGAGCTGCTGACTTCGGGAAGGCATGGACGTTTAAGGGGCCCTGGCCACCAATTTTCTCATAATGTGGGGGGCCCTGGCCACCAATTTTTCTTTTCTCATGTGGGGTCCTAGCCACCAATATTTTTTAAAGGGGGGCCCTGGCCACAAATGTTTTTTTATGGGGGGCCCTGACCACCAATATCTTTTTATTTTTTATTAACATGTGGGAACCCTAGCCACCAAAACCAATATTGTTTTTTTACTGTGTGGTGGGGGGCGGACCTGTGGGGGTGGGGAGGGCGGACCTGTAGGTGGGGTTTGCGGTGGGTGCAGCCCAGGGGGCCCAGGAAATTTTGTCGTATGGGGCCCTGTATATATACTGTATATATATATATATATATATATATATATATATATATATATATATATATATATATATATATATATATATATATATATATATATATATATATATATATATATATTTACACACACACATATATGGGATCCATTATCTGGAATGCTTGGGGCCTTGGGTTTTCCCATATAAGGGTTAACAATACTTAAGGATGAAGAAACATGGAGCTACAGCTACATGTCACAGCTACAGAAATAGACAATGCAGATAATTTACTGATACTTGTCTCTATGTGTCCTTTAGCAGAAGCAATTCTTAGTATTGTCTATGGCAGGGTATTTCCTGGCGTTTTGTAGCAGTGACAGATAGCTGCTACTAAGTTGCTCTGTGTGTCTTCACCATTAAATCCACTAGAAATGTACAATATAATGCAGTTGAAAGCCTCAGATGCCTGCTGCCTGTCATGGGTAAAATGCATAAGGTGGGATGCATACATGCAAAAACATGGTGGTCTGTGCCTATTTTTCGCAACTTCCACCCTGCCCTGCGTAAATGCAGTCTGGTGTGTTCTTCACAGAGTCTGAATGTTTTTATAAAAAATCACAAGCATATGCACCTTGCAAGTGCCCCCTTCCTGTGGAGCTACTAATCTTTAAGGGGGCTATTGTCCAGTGTGGCCCTACAGGTGCACCAGAAAAATCCAAGATAGCCCTTCAGTGCACTGATAATGCATTTATATGTATCATTCTTCCCCAATAACAATCACAACTGTAACTTTTAAATATTACATCATTTCTCACCTATTTCATATATAAGTATGGAATTTATTATCCGGAATGCTTTGGACCTGGGGTATACAGTATCTAATTGTTTTGTCACCAACATAGATTTACGCATTATAGTTACCTTCAAGTACTCTTTTATTATGACATATAAAACTGAAATCATTAAAAATAAATAAGAATTATTTGTTTTAAATGGACTCTATGAGATATGGTCTTCCAGTAATTCTTTTGGGATATTGGGTTTCCGAATAATGGATGCCATATCACCACTCTTCAGTGACACTGGAAGATGGCAATTCTGGTCTCCTGTAAACCTTGAAAAACAGCTTAAGTAAAGTATGATGTATAATAGGCAAAAACACATTTGTGGATCAGAAATAGTAATTGCAATAGCAATTGCAGAAGTGTGTAGAAGTTCTACATTGATCTCCATGCTGCATTTTATATTATTATGTTTCCTTCAGGCTTCTTTTTTATATGAGAAATCAATTTCAAGTACAAATGATGCAAAGAGTGTGAAGAGCACTCTCACTGCAATCTACACTTTTAAGTCATTTGTCAAGCTACATTGGCATGTGCAATACATTTCCCCTACATCAAAGCTTCCCACTAGATTCCTGAATCTTGCTTCCCCTCCTTCACACCAGGAGGTGACCTCTGTTTAAGGTGAAAGAATGTGCATGGTGAGCCCTTGGAATTAATAGGATGGTGGCCAATATTTTTGTCACTCTTAGGTCATTTGAGATCCACTGCAATCCCGTTTTCTAAGGGAGCCCATAAGAATCTTTAGTTCAGTTTAAACATTTGTAAACTAATTTGGATAAATGGGATGCATCTATAGCATTTGTTTTCTATGAGTCCCTTACAGTGAAATAAAATGTATTCTATACTTGTAGGCCTAGCAACTTGTTCATTCATTTCAGTCCAATACAGTAAATTGGTTTCCATTACAATTATACAATTTGGGGGAGGGGGTTAAATTAATGAGTCATATTTTGATCTCACTCAAAAAATGAAACTGGGCTGAAAGTTTCATGCCTTTCTGTGCCAAATACAGAGCTGGACCAGACATGCACCTAAAGAATCACATCCTATCATCATTTTAATGCCACATGCCAGATGTGTAGGCACAACTTTCACATAATTTACAAATGAATGCTCACACAATTGCATTACTTTTTACATAGATGCAACCGCCAACCTCCAATTCAAAATGCACTCGGCTGCAACTATGCTGGAATAGTGAGCAAAAATATGCATTTTCTACACTATATTAGCAGTTGTTAATGACCCTCTAGCACGATAAACAAATACAGTATATAGAAAAATAGATAGGCAGACAGACATCAGGAGTGGCTATCTTTGGTGTATCTAGAATAAAACAGCTACTGGGGGACCAGGGGCCACCACTTTAGGGCCTCCCCCAGGCCCCTGTCCCAGCCAGAAAGCCCCCTGTAGCCCCCCACACACACACACACCTTTTTCTTCTAGTGGCAGCAACGGGGACCAGGTAGGTAGGCCGGGGCAGCTGCTAGGGCTTCATGCCAGGAGCGGGTCTCGGCTGACGGGGGCCGGGGCCCACCGTTTTTTTCCTGGCATCCCACCAGTCCGACCCTGGTTATTTATAGGCTTCTCTGTTCATAAATCAAGCTCATCAACCTCAACTTCAATAATACTCTCATATAAAAAGTTTTGCAATATAAGTTCATGGCCATTTCATTGGCAATGGTTCATCTTACAACCAAAAGCAAAAACATATATCATGCCATGTTAGTTGTCAAACTGTGGAGGTAATGGCAATGTTATGTGGTCACCTTACAACAATATTGATAAATATACAGTATTCCAAGTGTACACTAGACATCTGTTATATATTCAATGTGCTGCAAAATGTACCACAGCTCACTCATGTTCAAAGTGATCATTTGTATGGTTAGAAAATCTTTACATGTGATATGTAATATATTTTGATGAAGACTATGAGCTGAACAAGTTTAAATAATTAAAATACATCTTTGGTGCAATCTAATATTTTCCTCATAAGATGTTTTCTCTTGCTGTGAAGTTACCAGGCTGTGGTATGTGCACCTGACTCCTCATTATGCAGACAGGCCATAGAATATAATTAAAGAGACCGGGGAAGAGCGGGAAAGGGACAGTTGAAAAGTCACAGTGTCACAGAGATGCTAATTTTATGGGTTTTACTCTTTGAATTTGGGAAAGAGTCATAAAAATAGAGAACAATGCCCTTAATGGAGTTCTTTCTCTGTTTTCCAACAACATTGGCATTAAAGCAACAAAAGAGTATTGCTATGGGTTAGCTGGTGGTTAAAATGCATAATAACTAATTATTGTTATAGTCTTTCAATAGTCTTACAAATAAGAACTTTGTTGAAGGAGCTGAGTTTAGGCATCAACACCCAGAGCCTAGCAGCTATCCCATAACATGAGTTATATATGGGTCAAAAGCAAGATGTGAAAACTACACATATTTATAGGCATATATGCAATAACTTCTTCTTTAGGTGTACATGTACTACCAATGTCCTGACTTCATTGTCCTTCTCATCTGGTGTGCCCTCAGTTAGTTATACCTGTGCAGATAAGAAGTTGAGTTGAGAGTTTTTTAGCATTCAAGTATGGATGCTGTGTCTTGCAGGTTGGTCCTAAAAATCTATTTTGCTGAAATATTTTGCTAAAAACCAAACATATGAGGTAATTGCAAGGCAGGACTTAACAGAGCTAACAGCACTTGCTTATGGGAAATATATACACCGCCCACCTGTTCCACAAGCATGGTTATCTATGTGTAGATAATATGAATACAGCCAATCTCTTGCAATGAATTGCTGCTCTTTGTACCAGAAAAACAGATTAAAGGGTTCCTGATAAAATTGACCATACTGTGAGTGTGTATGGAAATGTCATCGGGCCATAGATTGTACTGGGTTATGCGCAGTTTAAACAGGGAAATATATTTGGCACTGAGGAATATATTAGTATTATATAAATAACCTTGTTGTCGCTACATCTTACATTTTAGCCACAACCTACAGTATACTAAAATATATTTGTTACTGGTAAGAAGGACAGCAAAAAGGCAGCCATTAGCCTTCTGGCACTGCCATTTAGAAACAACTCTCAAAAGTGTTGACAGTAGTCTGTGGATGCTAAAAATTTCTATATCACAGGATATATGAGCCCCTTGTAGCAGATTTAACAGTGCCCAAAAAAAAGTGAACTTCTTGTGATGGGCCTAAATGCCCTTGTCCAGCAGCAAGTTTCCACACATACAGTTATGGCCAAATATGTTGGCACCTTGTCATTTTTAAAGAAAAATAACTCAAATTACTCTAAAATAAAATGATCTGCTGTAAAAAAAGTGTTAGCGACAGGTCATTGCTGAACACTCGAGAATTGTGTCTTTAAAGGAGAATTAAACCCTAAAAATGAATATGGCTAGAAATGTCATAGTTTATATACTGAACTTATTGCACCAGCCTAAAGTTTCAGCTTCTCAATGTCAGGAGCGCTGCGGAGTGCTCCTGCTCCTGTCTGTGGAGAATCCAAGATGGCGGCGCCCATGGTCACCGCGTGGTTTCGGGCGCCAGTGCATCTACATCATCGCGGAAACGCCAAATTCAAAATAAAAGAATGTCCAGGATGCTGGTTCAATGCCTGACTATAGGATTTATTTCAAGCATTCCTGGGTGTTCCTAAATTTGTGTTTATTGACCCTGCCTGTATCTGAACTACTGCCTGGATTTGACTAAGTTTGTTCCTGAACCCTTGCCTGTTGGCCTAAAGCTTCCTCCTTGGTCCGGATTTCCCCCGATGGGAGCTGATAGCCCCCCTGACATTATAGTCGGGCCATGGACCCCACGAGGAAGCTACGCCTGATGTGGGAAGAGCTCTCCGGGGATTGGCATCCCGAAAGGAAGCTTATGAAGCTCAGCATAAAAAAATAAATAAATAAAAACTGGGTAAATAGATAGAATATAGAAATAAAATAACCAATCAGTGACTTGAGGGGGGGCACATGGATGATAACTGTTTGCTTTTGAATTTGACCTGCATGCTGAGGATCAATTGCAAACTCGCTGACCTGTTATGTCCCATGTGGCCCCCCTTCAAGAAACATTTTTTATTTGCACAGTCTATCTATTTACCGTGTTTTTATTTTTACACTGAACTGTTCCTTTAAGGTGTATGTAGATCAATGTTCTCCAACTAGTGGCTTGCAAGCAACATGTGACCCACAAACCCTTGGATATTGCTCCCACTGCCCTCAAAGCGGTGCTTATTTTTAAATTCCTGTCTTGGGGGTAAGTTTTAGTTGCATAAAAATAAGTTGTACTGCCAAGCAGACCCTCCTGTATTCTGCTAAATAGCCAATCACACCCCTTATTTGATACCCCAGGAACTTTTTTCATGCTTGAGTTGCTCTCCAACATATTATACTGTACATTTGAATGTGGTTCATAGGTAAAAAAAGGTTGGGGACCACTGATGTAGATGGACTTGTATCCTTGACATTGTGCATTTTTTTTTATAATATTCTGTCTCAAGTCCTGAAACAGTTCTTGGCTTTTCATTCTTTTTTAAATACAGAAATGACAGTAGGGGGTAATGGTGGTATAACTATAGATGACACTGAACCCGCCTCCACTAGGGGAGTAGGGCAAAAGATGGCAAGGGTTGCATCATGGCTGACCAGCAATAATGTTCTTTAGACAATGTAGCAAAATTAACAGACCTGTAAAGAAGCATCCAAATACACTGTTTCAAGAACCAGCAACACAGAAAAGAACAAACAAATACGCTTTAGATTGCTATTACAAGTAATTAAAATGATTTACCATTTTGAACTAATGTATATTGGGAAATTCTTAGAATTACATTTTCTTTCATTATGCAGATTTCACTGACTATTAAGACTGGAGATTATCAGTATCATGATGCAATACTAATTAATTTTCTCTTAAATGTGTTATAACAATGTATCTCTCTGTTTTTAGGTTTTGCCTTTAAGAAGAACATTACATTGACTCATCCACCCTGTCTGCCATTGCTTTTGGCACACTTTCTGTGTCTGCACTGCAAGCCCTGTTGTTAATTGTGGGACAATGGTGGACAGGCCACCAACTCCCTGTGTTTGCACAGAGCTGACCTTGGGTCAGTGGAAACCAGCTGTAAGTGACTAAACTGTAAAGACAGATGTCAGAGGCTGCCGACCCGTTCTGTACAGATGGGCTATTGGAGCCTTTGTGTGGTGGTAACCAGGACAAGGCCAAGCAAGTGGAAACAATGTGCTGAATGAGATACGGAAATAAGAGAACTTAAGTGTGGCACAATGTGTAAGGAGCATCCCTCTGTCTACAGAGTCATAAATTTCCTCAGAAAAAGCATTACTTTCTAATAATCTTTTGGCAAAGCCAATGCTTACTCCATAACATATGGTTATTGTCTGTAAGCAAAGTGCATTACTGGCTAACAATGTCTAATTTCACATTAATATTAAAATAATAGTTTGCCTTCAATACAAATGTAGGTATAACATCATGAAACTGTTACACAGTGTAGACATTGATCAGTGTCTCTGAGGAAAAAGGAGGTAACCCTATTAAAACATATTAAGGGTCATTCTAAAAGCCCCTGGATGCAAGTGCAAGAACACTCACGAGGTGCAGAAGCGTCTATGTGCTTTCATCCCTTTTGAATCTAGAGCAGCCTAATGCAGACCACATTAGACCACATTAAATTCCAATGTGTTTAATGGAATTTTAATGCATAATGGGTCCATGCAGTAGGCAAAAAATAAATACTAACGGTTGCCCTTTTTGCACACAGTGTGGGGCATTGTGAAAGTGCCTTTTTATGTCATATATTGTTCTAATATAATCTTAGAATCTTCCTCAAAAACGAAAGTCTATTTTCAAGATAAGTAGTGTTTCAAAGAAGGTGCCTAAGTAATATATTCTGAAAGGGATTTCCACCCAAAACTGGTTTTAGCATATTAATAAAAAGTGATTTTCATTCCACATTATCTACAAATTGTCAGTGGTTTTAAAGTTATTTGTTATCTGCAACTGAAAGCGATGTCGGTTTACCCTTACTACCCACTCATTCCGACTCTGGAAAACTTAACCGATGTTAGTTCTATTTCAGATCTGTCATTCAGATATCTGCTATATTATTTTAGGAGTCAGAACCAAGAATGCAGATAATATAGACAGTCAGAGAGGGATGCTGCTTTAAGCAGCAATTACATTTACACAATTTTAGGTGACTTGCCAATTTTTACACATGGCACAATATACCTGCATTTATTTAGTGAGCATTAACTGAAGGTTAAGGTGGTCACCAAATGAGCAGATCTTTCCCCCAATATGCCCACCAAAGGCGGGTGATATCGGGCTAATCTGATTGTTTGGCCCTATGGCCAAATGACTGCATTAAAATGACAGAAATACCAAAAATAGGACGAGGACCACATCAATTAGTCGATTTGGTCCTTGGTCAATTGGCAAAAATCTGGCTGATTTTTGGCCAGATATTGGTTGGGGGCCCCTTCTGAGGGTCTCATACACTGTCTTATAAGATGGCAAACCAGTCTAAAGGTGGCCATACACGGGCCGATAAAAGCTGCCGACAGACCGTGTCGGCAGCTTATTGGCCCGTGTATTGTGCCCCCCGACGGGCTTCACCGATCGAGATCTAGCCGAAAGTCGGCCAGATCTCAATCGGATGGGACAAAAAATCCCGACGGATCGCGGCCGCATCTATTCGTTGATCCGACCGCCCGTTAGGCATCGTTAGGATCCGATCGTTGGGCCCTAGGGCCCACGATCGGATCAGCCCGATATTGCTCACCTCAAGGTGGGCATATCGGAGGGAGATCCGCTCGTTTGGCGACATTGCCAAACGAGCGGATCTCTCAGTGTATGGGCACCTTAAAAGACCCAAATTGGTAGATTAAATCTGTTTGTGTATGGCCACCTTTACTTTTACACAGTCCCACCGAGCAAAGTGGGTTTCTTACGGAGGATAGAGAAAGTGTGCTTTGTGTTACATATTTACAGGTCTGTTCCTTTGTTTTATTTGTATTTGTTACAGGTCTGTCCCTTTGTTTTATTTACATTTGTTTCAGGCTTGTCCCGTTTATTTTATTTGCATTTGTTTCAGATCTGTCCCTTTGTTTTATTTGCATTTGTTACCTGATTCTCATTTCCAGAACATTAAAGGAAAACTATACCCCCAAAATGAATACTTAAGCAACAGATAGTTTAAATCATATTAAGTGGCATATTCAAGAATCTTACCAAACTGTAATACAGTATATATTTCAGTAAACATTGCCCTTTTACATCTCTTGCCTTCAACCACCATTTCGTGATGGTCTGTGTGCTGCCTCAGATATCACTTGACTGCAGCTCTAACTGTATCAGGAATAAGTATAGAATTAAAAGACACAACTCTGTCTGTTAATTGGCTCATGTGACCTAAGAAGTATAGTTTGTTTGGTTGTTTGTTTGCACAGTGAATCGTACAATCCCAGGGGCGGCCCTTATTTTTTAAAATGGCAATTTTCTATTGATGATTACCCAATATACTTACTACTAGAAAAGTATATTATTATGAAAATGGTTTGTTTACATGAAGCAGGGTTTTACATATAAGCTGTTTTGTGCAATATCGTTTTTATAGAGACCTACACTGTTTGGGGGTGTAGTTTTCCTTTAATGGTGATAATGACATTATTACATTATTACAAAGTCTATGCTTTGTTAGTGACTTCAGATAAAAAATTGCAGATAAAGATAAAACATATGAAAATGTTTGTGTGTGTGTCTCTCAGTCTTTCATTAAAATTCTGTGTAAATCCTATTGCTTTTAGCTATTAAAACTGCCGTCTTTCTAAGAAAAAGTTGTCAATGTGATTGTGTTAATATTTGAACATCAGGGTATTTATGGCCTTTTTTGTGTCATTTACTTCTTTTGACAGCTCTGGTCTTGTGTTAAGAAGGTTCTCCACTTATTGCTCTGGTACAATGTGTCTGTTAAATATTAAGTTGTACAGTCCTTCTCGCTTTAACGACGTTTCTGCTCTCTTGCACTTAAACATAAGCCTACAAGGCTTTAATATACTTCAAGTGGAGCTAGGCCATCCTTCTGCCATGTGTATTCTGCTTCCTTGTAAATCAAATCTTCATTAGATACTTCCCTGGAGCAATATGACTATAAACCTGTCCTATTATCCTGTTACCAATGAAAGGACCGTACAGAATAATGAATGAATAGAAATCACTCTCTACCGAGTAACCGTGAAATCTCTTCCTTTATGTAGCAATGGGCACACTTCTGAAAAGAACCATAAATGTATTAAAACATAGATTAAAAGAGTCTTTTTAAGCCTATTTCTTTTACATGGGGGTGGTAAAAGACAAAAAAATCTGCTTAGAAATTCACGCAAAGGGTGAAAGTCACACAAAGAATGGTTTTGTAGTTACAATTCTGGAGGAAAAAAAACAGTGCAGCAACAAATTGCAGCTGTACTGGCTATGACGTCTTCCAATATTGGGAAAGATTATTTTGTAGTGTAGCTACTGTATACAGCTCAAAAATATTTGCTTCAGCTGAAAATAAAAATAGTGGAGAATTCTTGGGCAGTGTAAGCAATGCATTTATCAAAGAAAAACCTATGCTTTAATAAATATAGAGAAATCATTTTATTTCAAGACTGCTACTCTTGACTGATTGCTAAAAGGTGATTATTGAGAAGAGCTAGTGTAAGCCTTCCCAATGACTTTAACTGCACAAACCGGGGAAAGGAATTAAAATGAATGGGAATTAGGTTTAAAGAACCTAGAGTTCCTACAGTATCTAGGACAATGAATACGTATTCATGCTGAATCTTTCCTCAAACAGATGGACTTCTAATGGTATTTAGAAAAGAAAAAGTGAAAATTTTTCTCTCTCTGTGGTTCTCTGTGGTTCATACAGAGATTATTGGCTAAAACGCTCATATTTTCGTAGCAAAAATGGGCCAGCAACTGCACCTTGCCACTTGAGCAGTAGCAACATTCAAGTCAGATATGGTTGAAATTGAGTTTCCAATGCACATATACAGGGCACATGGCACTACGGTTCCCACAATCCTCAGCTGCTTAGAGATAATACAGTTAGTTGCTTTATGCCTTCAAATATCTATTCTGCTTTAAAACTGAAGAACATCAATAAAGGCTGGCGTGGCCTAGAAAGTTTCAAGCCAAATTATTGTGTATGAGGTGTATGATTTGTTATTCAGAATGCTTTCTAGATAATGTTTTCCCACATAAGGGATTCTATTTGGCGATGAGCATGAAAACTACATAGTGAGATATTTGATTTCTGAATAATTTGCATCCACAGAAGACTGATTCAATTAATGAACATTGTGGGGTTTATCTAATAAAATCCAAATGCCAAAAGCTCGATAAACTCGAGTTTTTTTTTTACTATAACATCTCAATTTTTGTGAAAAAAACCCCTATTTTTTTTCGAGATTTATTATACCCCGAGACTGCAAAAAGTCCAGATCCGAAAATCTGCCATATCAGACCTGCGGAAGTTGTATATATTTGGAAGTTTCTGTGGTCTGTGCTGGAATTAGCCTGAAAAGCCAACTATTTCGGAATTTTCAGCCAAAATCCGTTTTTCTGGCAAAAAGCCCCAAAAAATTGAGTGATTTGGGAAACAAAATTAAAAAAAAACGTACAATTCGGATTTCCGCTCAATTCTATTGAGTTTTCCCCTGATCCGATTAAATCGTACTTTTTTAATAAAAATAAATGTTAAATAAAGGTTAAATTGTGGACTCTAGTTCGGACCATTTAAATAAAATTATCAGAAAAATTTGGATTTTGATAAATAAGGCCCTGTGTGTATCTACACAGGCTCAGCTGCCAAATGTGTTTGCGAGGCCAGTAAAAGCATTTATTAATTATCCTTAAGCTGGCCATAGATGCAAAGATCCGATCGTTCAAATCCTCGAACGATCAGACTTCCCCATCTCCTGACCTGGCAGTAACCATTCCGATCACATAAAGTAGTAAAAGAACAGATCAGACGATGTTCTTCCCCTGACAGCAATCATACGAACGTTACGTCTGAAAAAGCTGGTGACAGTCTCCCACTGAAAATCGTCCGATCGGCAATACATGCAGAAAAATTATCAGGACTCTCTACACGGCCCGAAAATCGTATGAATCGAGGATTCGTACGATCGGATCTTTGTATCTATGACCAGCTTAAGTCTCCTTTCACTACATCTGTGACACAGCTGCATTTTTATCCTAACAGTGCCTAAATGGGGCACCAATGGTCAGGGATAGTTTTAAGGCAAATCAACTGGCTTATCTGGTTTAGCCTAAAATGTGCATGCGGCATGTTATTGAACTGTCATTTAACGTTTATTTTGGAAAACAGAAAGAGTGACAAATAAACTCACAAACCTAAAATAATATTTAAGAAGTTTTACACATAATGAGTAGTTGTACAAAAACAAAATAAACATATTAAAACCACCCCACGGAGAACCTGCATGCTATTAATCTACTATTCTGTAAAGGGAATGCTGGGAATTATAGTTAAAGTTAAGTGAAATGTCACATGATCAGCATTCATATTTTATATTATTTTTCTAATTTTTGACTCCATTTCTTTATCTTTATCACTCAAGTTGTTACCATCTTTATCACTGAAGTTACATGTTACCAGAATATACACAAAGTGATATGAATTTCACTTATGTATGAGAGTCCATGGAGCTTTAGTAGGAATGGGAAAATTCAAAGCCTTAGCTAAATGTTAATTGTTCCGGTTTTCTTGACTCCTGGTGATTGGTTAGGACATCAAACAAGGCACTGGGGAGCTTCTTTGTATCTATTGTGAAGAGCTGTATATAAATAACGCAAGCAGAGAAAGAACTCTAGTACAAGCATAGGAGCTGGTGGATTAGTAACCACATATATCAGGCTCTCATCTGCTCCTGACACTGAGTGTTTGCTGCCATCTAGTCTAGAATGGATTCAGACTGTCTTTCAAGCAGATCTTCCTCACCAGAATTTGACAGAGAAAGCCCCCAGTTCTTGAGTGGGGCAATGTTCCAGGCACATAGTGTGGGACAGAGACTGACTACCAGAGGGAGAGTAAAAGCTGGCGAGACAGAACTTACCCAAGAAAATCTACAAGAGCTTCGTCTAAAGGTGAACAGTCGCGAAAGACAACGCATGCATGACCTCAACCAAGCTATGGATGGTCTGCGGGAAGTGATGCCTTACTCTCATGGGCCCTCTGTGCGAAAGCTCTCCAAGATTTCCACTTTGATATTGGCTCGAAACTACATCGTTATGTTGTCTAATTCTTTAGAGGAAATGAAAAGGCTGGTCAATGATGTATATGGAAGTCGTCGTGCTCCAGGGCGTGCAAGCTCTCTACCCACCAGAGTGCAACAACTACCACCAGTAATGGGAACAGTGCCAACATCAGACTATGCCACTTATTTAAGTTTGTCCTCTTCAGATATCTGCCAACCTTCTGCTGCTGCTCAACATTTTCTAGGGCTGCCATGCCCATGTCACATTTGCCAGTATCTGCCCCAGCCACCACCAAGGACTGCTGCTGCTGTTTCACTTTCAAGACCCAGAAAATAATTAATGGAGGGAAAAGAACTGAACTTTTTGCATCTTAAAGGTAACCCAGACAACCGTTTCACAGATCAACCCAGTTTTATGTCAAATCTGGCCCCTTGTCTGAATCTGCCTTTATCAAAAGGACATTAATGTACTATGTGGCTTCCATTAATTACACTGTGTGTTCAGCTGCATTTCATGTGTTTTTACTCTCCTTCATTCCAGGACCAACCGCTGTTATAAATGTCATTCATATATATTTATATATTATGGTACATATATAGAGTGTAATTTTTTTTATAAATAAAATGTAAAATCTATGTACGGTTTGCCTCTTCCATGCGTGTATAGGGCTGTGTATCAAATTTGTCCCTGGTAAAAGTACAATTCGTATCATCAAATATCTGACCAGAAGTGTGTATGTGTGTGAGAGAAAAAGAGAGGAGGTTCTATGGGGAAAAAGGCATTTGTATAGTAACACACCTCCCAACTGTCCCATTTTTAGAGGGACAATCCCTCTTTTGACAGCTCAACCCACAGTCCCTCATTTGTACTGGAAAGTCTCGTTTTTCTCTGCACTGAACAGCCAGAAAAAGAAACAATGTTTCTCATTTAGGGTAAGGTCACACTGGGCGTTTCGTGGAGATTTAGTCGCCTGGTGACTTACCGCCTCGTCTTTGCAGTGACCAATCTCCCCGAATGCCTTCCCTCACTCTTGCGCTGGCTAAAATGAAAAATCAACGGCGCTAAGCACACGCGGTGATTCGTTTTCCAAGTGGCCCGAAGTTGCCTCATGCCGAATTTTTCATTTTAGCCAGCGCAAGAGTAAGGGAAGGCGTTCGGGGAGATTGGTCGCGGCAAAGACAAGGCAATTGGTCGCCAGGCGACTACATCTCCCCGAATCGCCCAGTGTGACCTTACCTTTAATTGGCTTTTGGCATAGAGCCCAGAACAGCCACAACAAAAGATAAGATACATTTGTAACAATTTAAATGTATCTAGATAAGTAATCTAGATAAGCAAATAAGTAATTGTAACAATATAAGATAACAGGTCCCTTGGGAACAGTTAGGGCTAGTCCACACGAGGAGATTCGGGGAGATTTTGACGCCTGGCGACTAATCGCCTCGTCTTTTGAGCGACTATCTCCCCGAACTGCTTCAGCGGTTTCCCCCATAGCCTACAATGAAAAGTCGCCTGTGCTAATGCACACGCCGCGATGCGTTTTCTATAGTCACAACTTTGGGCGACTAGACGAGGCGACAGGAGACAAAATCTCCCCGAATCTCCTCGTGTGGCCTTACCCTTAAACTCACATCTTATAGGGCAATTCACCTTCATTAGCAAAACCGTAAAAACTGAAAAAACACGCAAATATGTTCAAACTTTTATACCCTGCGAAATTTTGTAAAATAAACAAGGTAATTAGGGGTGTGGCGACATAAATGGGCGTGGTCAAAAGTGCCAAATTTTGTGTCCCTCTTTTTGTTTCCAAAATGTTGGTAGGTATGTAGTAATTTATAGTAACCAATGAACAATTGGATTTTTTTCAGCTTGCAAAGGCAATACTGATATCTAATACCTGGTTGCTATGACACCGAGGCAACTTTACCACCATTCGGAAATAAGTCCCAAGCAACATTCCCGTCCCAATTCTAAATCGTATATTCTAAATATATCTATTTGGGGGTTGGTTACGGCAAAGGAGAGAACAACTCATATTGAATAAAATATAATATAAGTCGTGTTACAACTAAAACAGGCTGCTTTAGTTCTAACACGACTTGTGACCCCGCCACTCCAATATTATGAGATTTTTCTCTCTTTCCCTTTTTCCGTAATAAACCCCACCTTCGAACTTCCGGTCTCCTGAAGGGGAACGCCGGAAAAAGGGGGTCATAGGTCGGTAAATATTGGTGATGTCACGGAGTGAAGATGGCAGAAGGGTAAGAGTCTGGTTTGTTGGCAGGGGAGTCTGAAAAAGGGCTGATTCGTTTAAACCTGGCACCTCAGTGTAGGACTAGTAGTCAGTATACGGTACATCACTGCTGTTTACTCCCCTCCGGCTCTTGTACTACAATATCCCCCACCAGCCACCGCGCCAACACACACAGAACACACACATCGGGTGCCTGTGGTTGTAATGGGAAAATGATCGGAAAAGCTTAAACTGGACAAGTCTCTCCTTTTTGTATAAGTATATCCGCGTAGATCGCTAATCGCACTTAAAGCAGCTGTTGCGAGTTGATTGTCGTGTTACCCGGCTGCTATTATTACAATAACATCCCTCACGATGTCACACAAGATCACAAACGAAGTCCTTCCTAAGTGGCAGTCTGTTTAATCGCACACCTGAATGTTTTTTATTGTCCTGTGTCACTTCCCAATCGCTGCATTCCCCACCCCTCTGCTGCAAAATACCTTCCTACTGCAAAATACCTTCCTACTGCACACAATACAATATCCTTTCTGAGTAAACCAATAAGCAATCTCTTCACTCAGATAATCTAAAACTTTGTTTTATTTGCCCCTCATCGTACTTTTTATTAATGTGTCAGAACACAGAGATGTAGTCTTCTTGCTGATATATATTTATATAATACACAAAAGCCGTGAATATCTTGTAAACGATATCCTTATAAACGGTGAGTTCTGATGTCATTAGTTATAAACGGTGAGTTCTGATGTCATTAGTTATAAACGGTGAGTTCTGATGTCATTAGTTATAAACGGTGAGTTCTGATGTCATTAGTTATAAACGGTGAGTTCTGATGTCATTAGTTATAAACGGTGAGTTCTGATGTCATCAGTTATAAACGGTGAGTTCTGATGTCATTTCTGTCACATGACTCACTGTAACTTGTGTATTATAATAAATAAAGTACCACCAGTTGCAAAATATGAGGATATTAGAAGTTACCTCGTGTTTTTATATGCTCATGAAACTCCTCGGTAACTTATAATATCCTTATATTTTTCAAGATATGTATTTGTTGCGCTATAAAATAACTTTTTCATTTTCTATCATAAGGCGCCGTCTATTAAAGCCATTTATTATTATAATTCTGCAGGTAGTATCGACATGTCCTCTCTTTAGAAAGATTGGCACATGCCAAGATAAATATCTTTTTTTTTTTTTTTAATACAGGTTTTTTTTATTTGCTTTTCCATTTTGTGCTTTATTATAATCCTGCATATAGAATCGACATGTTCTCTCTCTCTCTCTCTCTCTCTCTCTCTCTCTCTCTCTCTCTCTCTCTCTCTCTCTCTCTCTCTCTCTCTCTCTATATATATATATATACTTTTTTATACAGGTTTTTATTTGCTTTTACATTTTGTGCTTTGTTTCTTCTCTCAGCTCTTATGGGTTTCTTTGCAGGGAGGATGGAAGCTGGTGGAGAAGCTGGTTACAGCAGAGTTACACTTCAGTACGGGACAAAGTAAGCGGCAGCAATTTAATAAAATTAAATTTTTCTCATAATGAAGTAAGCATAAAATACAAGCCTCTTTATATAGAATAACCTACTTTAATAATCAGATTATGTACAGAATTTCCAGAAATTGTTGATCATTAAATATATGTTCATGCTAAGGCTTTGACCATCAATGAGACTTTTTTTTTAATTTTGCCTCAAACATTTCTAAAACTTCCCTTAAAGGAACAGTTCAGTGTAAAAATAAAAACTGGCTAAAAAGATAGCTGCAAAGCAGGAAGTAGTGTTCTGGCTATTATGTTATTGGCGTCTATCTTTTTCAAATTGTATATTACTGGAGAGTGGCTAGGCCAGGGCCTCTACCTAATCCCCTAATTGGACTTTAATTTACTGGCTATTATGTTAGTCATCCAGGCATTATACATTACATTTTTGCTTAACTAACTATATAAGAAACATTTTTTTATTTTGCACAGCCTATCTATTTACCCAGTTTTTATTTTTGTAATGAACAATTCCTTTAATTGCACAAGAAAATTATTACAAGCTATGTATACTAAAGGAATATATATATTAGACCTCTCTGAAGCTAATTGTACACATGGGCTTTTGGCCACCACTACCATCAGGCAAAAATATTGGTGCTCAAAGCATAAAAAATATAGACAAGAGTGGTGGTAAATGGAACATTTTCTAATTGGACCAGTGTTGTTAGTGGAGTACCACAGGGCTCTGTACTAGGTCCCTTGCTTTTCAACTTGTTTATTAATGACCTGGAGGTGGGCATTGAAAGTACTGTTTCTATTTTTGCAGATGATACTAAATTGTGCAGAACAATAGGTTCCATGCAGGATGCTGCCACTTTGCAGAGTGATTTGTCTAAATTGGGAGACTGGGCAGCAAACTGGAAAATGATAAATGCAAGGTTATGCACTTTGGCAAAAATAATAAAAATGCAAGTTATATACTAAATGGCAATGTGTTGGGAGTTTCCTTAAATGAGAAGGATCTAGGGGTCTTTTGTAGATAACAAGTTGTCTAATTCTGGGCAGTGTCATTCTGTGGCTACTAAAGCAAATAAAGTTCTGTCTTGCATAAAAAAGGGCATCAACTCAAGGGATGAAAACATGTAAGCAATTCTCAACACAGACACAGTCCTCTGCTGACAGACGCTTATTGGAGCACCTTTATTTTGATTTGTGTCTCTGTCCATCTGGTATAAATGGCAGTCAAAACTTTTGTCTGCCACAAGCCTAGGGGCTAACAACAAAGAGCAAGTTGATACTAAGGTAAATAAAAAAACAACTCACGGTTTGTAAAAAAACAATTGCTATTGAAAGCAACATTCTTGGTTGTTACTTTTTAAACAGTATTGGAAAAGTCTTAGTTCCCCAGCAAAGACAGGTCTGAGCCACCATGACAGAGAATAGATAGGGATCAAACACTGCTTTCAATGGCAATACATATACAAATCACTTAAAAACCATAGACAATTTATAATAAATGTATATTGCAAAGTTGTTTGAAGCATGTTTTCTTTTATTGGGCAAAAAAAATAACTTTTTTGGCTCACATTCCCTTTAATGTTGTCTTTTAATACCACAATGTATGTACTATTTCTTACCAGTTGTCTGCTTTTAGTCTGCAGAGGCTCTAGAATTCATGAAGAGGGACCTGAACGAGTTCACCCGTGTTGTACAGCATGATACGGCATGCACAATCGCAGCAACAGCCAGTGTGGTGAAGGAGAAGCTAGTTGTAAGTCTGAATCAGTGGGCATTATGTAACTCCATGCAGTCTGAGCCAGACTGTCTCTTGACCTTAGCAAACTTTATGCAGGGGTTGGTATGACTAAATAATGCGGAAAACTGATATATGATAAATAAGATATATGTTATGTTATTGTACCCTTTCTACCTGTTTATATATCCATCAGATTTACTTTTAAGTATGTTTGTCTGAGGGTGTGAAATTCACAGAATCTCCCTATATCCTGCAGTTTTATAGATCTATATATATCTAACAACTGCAAATACATTTACTAGCAGCAACAATATTGTTTGAGAGAGAGGTTTTTATCCTGTGTGTTTACAGAAAGCATTAGTGATATTTGACCCCGGATTACCACCACTAAACTACTAAAACCATTGTATTTTAAAGGGCATATACCCCATGTTCAACATGAGTTCCATGAACAGGGATTGTTGTAAACATACATTTTACTTGTTGTTTAAGGGCTATTCCACACGGGGAGATAGCGACGCGTTTGCGGTCGCGGCGACAAAGCGCCGCGACCGGCGCAGGCGACAGTTTTGTATGGGCGCCTATGTAAAAACGCCTGTGCTAACCACACGAGGCGATGCGCTTTTCAACAGTCGCCTGAAAAAGCCTGGCGAGGCATTTTCAGGCGACTGTTGAAAAGCGCATCGCCTCGTGTGGTTAGCACAGGCGTTTTTACATAGGCGCCCATACAAAACTGTCGCCTGCGCCGGTCGCGGCGACTGTCGCGGCGGTTGTCGCCGCGACCGCAAACGCGTCGCTATCTCCCCGTGTGGACTAGCCCTTAGTAGTGAAAAGTTAGGTTTCTTCCTGTCGCAGTTGTTTATAACGTAGATTATGCAGGTTTCATGATAATAAAAATGCAGTAGTTTTGTTACACAGCTGTAGCTTTAAAGGGAATATGATTAAATGCTTTTCTGTCTTTGCAGGTGGAGGGATCTTCTGGGACCACAGAGAAAGTAAAGAAAGGGTTATCCGACTTCCTCGGTGTAATTTCAGACACATTTGCCCCATCTCCTGACAAAACCATTGATTGTGATGTGATCACTCTTATGGCTACCCCATCTGGTACAACAGAACTATATGACAGTACCAAGGTACAACAATCTTTCCTTATGCATCGACTGAACACTAGAACATTCTCTGACTACCGTAAAAGATTTTTTGTAATGCTGTTGAGTTGAGCAGATCTTGCTTCAGGTGTATAGCCAGTCTTAGCATTCTGCCAATTTAGGATGTAACATGGCTAATATTTTCATGCAGCATGTTCCCAATGAATTCTCTTGCACACAGAGAGATGGGTGATGCTAAATAACTACTATAAATGATGTGTTTTCACTCAAAATTATCTGTGCTGGTGACCACTCTGTTATACACTTTGATGTAGTGTAGATTTATAACAAGTTTATATTTGATCTCTCCTATCAGAGACCGGCTTTGTGCGCAACCAAAATAGGATGCAGTGATGTGTATGTGTATTTTTGGTGCGTACATATCAGCAGTGTAATGGCTAAAAATAAAGTGAATGGAATTCAGTGTGCCCCAAAATGAGTTACATTAATGTCTGTACAACCTAGAGGGAATATAGATATTTAGGTGCAGATTTATCAAGGGTTGAATTTCGAAGTGCAAAAAACTTTGAAATTCGACCAGCGAATAGGTTAGTTCGACAATCGAAGTCGAAGGATTTTTAAAATCGTATGATGAATTCCTTCGATTCGAACAATTTAATTGTATGATTTTACCAAAAATCCTTTGATTTCTCAAAACTTGCCCAAACACTCAAGATAGGTTATAGGAGGTCCCCCATAGGCTAAACAGCAATTTGGCAGGTTTAGGATGGCGAAGTGTTTTAAAGAGACCGTACTTCGATTTTCTAAGTCGAAGTTTTTCACTTCAAATCGGAGTCCAAGTCGAATTTGGCCTATTCGATGGTCAAAGTATCCAACAATTACTTCGAAATTCGAAGTTTTTGAAATTCGAAAATTCACTTCGGCCCTTGGTAAATCTGCCCCTAAATCTCTCACCCCACAAAAAGTTTGGCATTGCTGGCAATAAAATCAGTTGTATTCCATCTAGGGAGCATTCTATGCAGAAATGAAATTTCCCAGTGTTTGCTTGTGTTGCTGCTGGGCACACTGTTTAGATGATTCCTGAATGTATAAAACCTTTAAGTGAATGTTCTTACGCTCTGCCTGTGATTTCCGTGTAGAGTGCATCAATCCTCATTCATCTGCTCTAGGGTGGAGGAACAATGAATGTGGAACCACGTAACCGTGATATCATGGAATTTACAGCATCACTGTAGTAGTACCCTGGCGCAGCTGCAATTGCAGGAGATGATACAGACAGATATTATTTGCATTATAAGTAAGGCGGAGTATTGTTTACTCTGTCAACAACAGGAAGTCTATCTTTCAGGCCATTTGGTTGCAAGTTACAGGGGGTGCAGCATAGTATTGCATGTTCATTCAGTGAACTGGACATAAACTGGGCATAAATATAGCTAGAACACCTGTCTATAACATGGTGATAAAGCCCAGGAGAATTAATGGGCAATGCCTGTGAATATTCAAAGAAAAAAGTGGCAGCAGAACTCTGTAAGAGCAAGAAATGGAACATTTTCTCAACAGATGATGAAGAAACCATCTCTGTAAGCATCTCTCAAGCACAAAGAGAGCTTCAATGGGTGTCATGGAAAAAAAATAACATCAAGGTCCAACAGACACGCACGGTAAACTCTCTGATGGAAAAAAAACAAAAAAAGTAGCATGGAAGAGATTACAGAGTTTACAAATGGGTAGTTCCTTTATCCACCGAAAGAAAGCAAGCAAAAATGCATGTCTGATCCCAACAAAGAATTAGACAAATACATGTCCAAACAAAAGGTGAGCAGGATGCAGAGCTTGCAGCCTTTCAAGAAACCGTTCAGTGTGCCCGGATGTTTATCATAATAGCCAGAACACTACCCCCTCCTTTGCAGCTCACCTGGCAGCCTTCATGAGCAACCTCTAGTTCTGATTTGAGGTATTCGATCCATAAAATCATACAAGAACCATTTTGTATAGCCAGTCTTATTGATGTGGTCCTCATCCTGGTGGCCTGCATACCACAGCCTGATATCAGCCACCTCAGGGTGGGCATACCGGGAAAGATCTGTTTGTTTGGTAACCTCACTAACTTTATGTTTGTGTGTGCAGAGAGGTATTTGGTTCTGGAGAAGTACTAAGTTATGTGTTTTCACATATGAGTGTGCTCCACAGTTTGTTTTGTGTGGCTGTGTGCAGCCCTTTGACTTTGAAGGAATGTTGGTTATGAGGTGACTAGAAGCTGAACACAATCTGTTTTAGTTATGTAAATAAAAACAAGTTAAAATTCTCTCTTTTGCAGGCACGCTTGTACAGTCTGCAGTCAGATCCTGCCACTTACTGCAATGAGCCTGATGGTAATGCACTAAACAAATATACAAAAATAGATATTATCGTTACTAGCTTAATAGTTATCTATAAAGATTGTACCTGTTGAAAATACTTGCCAATATTATTGGCTTTTTTGCTTGTTTTTTTTTTTTCAGGTTCCCCTGCAGAGTTTGATGCATGGCTTGCTTATTGGGACCCAGAGCAAAGAAAAGCAGAAATTTCAGAGCTTTTGGTAACAAGCCCATCTATCCGTGCTCTTTTCACCAAAATGGTAAGCTCTATAAATTTTCATTTCCCTCCCAAGTTCCAGTCATCTAATTCCTGCAGTATTAATCACAGCACTGTACATCTTTATATGGCAAAAAGCTGGTTGTACATGTACCGATAAAAGCCACCAACTCGGCCCCTTCTTAGGACTCTCTGCCTGGCCAAAAATTGGTCAGATATCAATTGGGTAGGTTTACAAATCAGATGAGAGCCTCATTGGTGCCTCATTGGTGAGCTGATGCAGTCCTGCCCCAAACTGGGCACAGATCTGCTTCGTTGAAGATCTAGCCAAATGATCTAGCTAGCTTAAGTTAAGGAAGTGCAAATTTCCTTCTTTTTGATAAATTGATATAGCACTGACACAGGAGGTGCACACTGTCACTATTTTTCTTAAGAGGATGGAAGCTGGTTCCTTAAAGAATTTTTTTTTCGGCTTAAGAAATTGACTTAAGGTGGCCACTCACTGGCCAGTACCATCATGGTATTAAAATGATTGGCTTATAGGCTGAATGGATGGATAATAAACAATGGGCCGCACACAGCATGACAACTTTTGTGTTGTTTGGTTTGTCTTCCCATATGATCATCAACAAGAAGTGCTGAGGCTCCTCTTTGCTTCCCTTTTTCTCAAACTATTAAACACGGAAGTTGCATAAGATTTTGTGATAAATATTTTGACTTTTACATACTATAGTTTATGATCATTTGGTGTTAAGCAATGCTTTTTATACCAACTGGCTGTATAGCCAGTCTTAAAGGAGAAGGAAAGGTTAAAACTAAGTAAGCCTTATCAGAAAGGTCCATCTAAATATACCAGTAAACCCCCAAAGTAATGTTGCTCTGAGTCCCCTGTCAATAGAAATACTGCATTTCTTTCCTTCTATTGTGTACACATGGGCTTCTGTATCAGACTTCCTGCCTTCAGCTTAAACCTCATTGCCCTGGGCGTGAGCATGCTCAGTTTGCTCCTCTCCCCCCACCCCTCCCGTCTCTACTGTAATCTGAGCCCAGAGCAGGGAGAGACTCAGGCAGGAAGTGATGTCACACCACATTAATACTGCAGCTCCTATTCTAAACAAACAGAGAGTTTCTAGAGGTTTTTACTCGGGTATGGTAAAACATTCTACAGAATAAATATAGCATTCTAGCTTGTACTATTGCAGCTAATCTATTGGCAATAAAATGCCTCTGTAGCTTTCCTTCTCCTTTAATCTCCCAGTGCCTAGAGCACCAAACGAAGCTGTGCGTACAGGGGCTGAGGGCTCCATCAATATAGCAAACTATAATTCCATGCACTGTATTGTTTGAGAATTAATATGATACTACTGAACTGTATTGACTATTGTTAGTATTGATCTTTCTATGGTGTAGTGTTAAAATGAGAGAGGACATTGCTAAGTTGTGGAATTCTCTTTCTCAGGTGCCAGCAGCTGTGTCTCATTCTGAATTCTGGCAGAGGTACTTCTATAAAGTCCACCAGCTGGAGCAGGTATGTTCTGTAGGATAAAATGGCAAAGTATGCAAAACTTACTGTGGTGATTTCCCTTTTTCCTGATACATCTTAAAATTATTTCTGGTTAAGTTATACATACTACAAATTAGGCTGATCTGATTAGTTGGCCCTAGAAACAGTGATTGCATCACAAGAGGGTCCCTACAGACCCACTCAGAGTCACATCTATAATATCTCTGATCAGTGCACAAAGTACATTAAAAATGTCTTTCCCTGGACAGGAGGAGGCAAGAAGAGATGCCCTAAAGCAGAGGGCTAATCAGAGTGTACATTCCGAGGAGCCAAAATGGGAGGAAGAAGAGGGTGAGTTTCTAATGCTGGCAGGACAATTCTTTAGGCATGTTACATTTTTATTTAGTAACAACTCAACAAGTTCAGCTTCAAGTTACCAATATACAACATAACCAAGTGCTTAAATACTTTTCCAGCAAAGATGGTGGAAGTATTAATTCACTAGTGGCAAGACCTACCTTTCATAGCAACGTTAGTCATTGTTATTATTTCCCCTTCTCATGATGAGTCAATTGGTCTGTTTGCAAATTTTTTCATAGCATTTTTTTATTTCACCAGTCCTGTTGCAGAAGCACAGTCTAATAGTAATTGCATTAGCTTTGGAAAGCTAACTTGTTTTCTGCCTGCAGAGGATTTTGTGGGAGCTGCCTTAACACCTGCACTAAAACTGAAAGAGAAGTGTGTGATATCACCACCAACCATTCCTACCCTGCATGTAGAAGACAAATCAGAAAAAACGGCTGAACTGAACAGAGACCACACCTCTGTTACGAGTCCTTCAGAGAGCAGTGAAAGTATTTCTCCTATTACTCAAATTGCAAACCCAGAATATATTGAGCAGACCTCTTCAAAAGATCCCAGTCTCTGCACTCTTACAGTAACCAAGGAGAAAATTGCAGCTGAAACAGACAAAAGCTCCGCACCTGTAGAGCAAACGGGAAAATCAAATGCACAAATGGGGACTCACAGAGAAGATCCACCATCTGATCTTCGTGTGTTTGAGTTAAACAGTGACAGTGGCAAATCGACCCCGTCTAACAATGGCCAAAAAGGTAAGTTTAATTTAGTCAAAGAAAAGTACATGCATTGCTATTTTAACTTTAATGCTAACATCCTACACATGTATTCTGGACATTGTTCGTGTGTGTGATTTTCTTGTTGGAATTCAAAATAATGTATTCTGATATATCCTGCTTAGGGGTTGTGACTTGGCAAAGCAGCTGTGATTGACCATTTATTTTCCTATATTTTCTTAGGATCCAGCACAGATGTCAGCGAGGACTGGGAAAAAGACTTTGACATGACAGAGGAAGAAGTTCAGATGGCATTATCTGGGGTTGAGGTGTCTGGTGAGGTGGGTATGCCTGTAAATGGCTGGGATACTGTTAACTTTGGATAATGATAAACACAGCTTTAATGATAAACACAGGTTTAAGAGATGCATCTATAAGATTACAAAAGGAGAGATGGAAAAGCAGTTGTCATATTTTTCATATTAACCTGTATCAAGGTTTCCTGTTAATATTTGTATATAACATACATAACACAATGTTCTATTAACTAACCACAGTGTTTATGTTAAACTATATTCCAAGATGTCATTTCATAGAAAGGTCTCAGAGGCACCTACAATTTTTTACTGTCAAAGATAATGTAGTTCACTACTGTGATGACATACAAGTATTGTATACACAGAACGAGAACCATTTAGTTTATCTACTCTACAAAGCAAAAGCTCTGTTGTTCTCATAGCTCCACCTCCACTTGCTGGTGGTATACTGCATTCCGTAATGCTACCATTATCAGTAGATGGCACTGAATTAAATTAAGCTGATTTCCTGCATACTTCATCTTTGGTTTTGGAGAAATAACTTCATTTACTCATTTGCTGTGTGGAGAAAAGGTAGAAATATGTTGCATTGCTTAGGGAAAGGGGTAGCTAGAGGGCCCATAAAGTATCCCACCTGCAAAAAAGAAAAATACTGGTTATCAGACTTTCTCAGTTCATGACACCCAGTATGGTGGTTAGAGATATAGGTAACATGGGTGTAGCAGCCATTCAGTCATTGTTTCAAAAATATCCAGGGCAGTAAATAAATGTTCACCCCAAATCTCGCCCACCCTGACCCCCCAGTCACTACTCCATGTGTAAAAGCTCAACATTTTGAGAACCACTGCTCTAGAAGTATTGTACATCAATTGTACATCAAAATATATCAACTACAATGATATGAAACCATTGATTACCAGTTTCTGTGAACATACCGGTCATTGTAACTCTGTTCTTGTCTTAGGGCAGGGACACGCGGTCAGATTCGGGGGGGTTAGTCACCCGGCGACAAATCTCCTCTTCTTCAAGGCGACTGTCTTCCGTCTGGGGGGATGGCACTCAGAGCACTTTGTTTTCCGAAGTGTTGCCCAAAGTTTCCTCGTGAGGTGACTTTGGAAAATGAAGCGCTCAGAGTACCATCCCGCCAGCGATTTTCATTCTAGCTGACAGGAAGGCAGTTTGGGGAGATTAGTCGCCCCAAAGAAGAGGAGATTTGTCGCTGGGTGACTAACCCCCCCCCCCCCTGAATCTGACCGTGTGTCTCTGCCCTTATGTTTGTGGATACAGGGACCTGTCCTTTGACTTGTGTGATTGGTGAGGTGGAGGCGATTGAGGTTTTTGTCAACATGAACCTTTTTTAGAGGCATTGTTCCTCTTCTCATAGCAGATACATTTTAGCATTCCTTAGGGCTCTTACACACGGGCGTTTGTTTGTGCGCTCCTCTGCATTGCGCTTTCTTCCGTTCAGCCGCAGGGGAGCGCAGGAGTAGACGCACTGAATTATTGTCAATGGGGCTGTACTCACACAGACGCATGTAAGCACCAAACGCAGGTTGGGACGTAGCATGTTGCATTTTACCTGCGTTTGGCGCCTACATGCGTCTGTGTGAGTACAGCCCCATTGACAATAATTCAGTGCGTCTACACCTGCGCTCTCCTGTGGCTGAATGGAAGAAAGCACAATGCAGGGGAGCACACAAACAAACGTCCGTGTGTAAGAGCCCTTACAAATAAGGCCATGTCGGTATTCACTAGGAAGCCAGCTGATTTAAATTACTGTTAATTAGAATGCACTGTGAGTACTCTAGCACTAAAACTGACAAAATATTTAAAAGGGGGGCTGTTAATCCAACTCAGTGCAGGCTCTGATTTACTCCAGGTCATCTATTTTTTTGATTAGTAAATATAACAAAGGTTAAATTGTTTTACTATGTTCAGTATTCTGGTGTTATTAATGCCAAAAATGTATAGGAAATCTTATCTTGATTATAACTGTTTTGTTCATATATCGTAGTGCAATGATAGTTTCTGATTTTACTGGAAACTCTTTCAAAATCATCTCTATTTATCAGAGACCAAGCTTTACTGAACAAATACTTATTGTGCTGCTTTCTAGGTGGAAGACGAAGATTGGGAGAACTGGGAATGAATGGCGTACAGATTGTGTATATTGAGTGTACATCTGGATACTATATCAGGAAATTGACCCTGTTTGTCCTCTCATCTTTACCCACGTGCTGCTACAATTGAACAACAAATGCCCAGCTTTTTGACATCATGACATGCGAAATGGGCAGAAGCCAGTGACAGAGTGTACTGGCACTGTGGGGGTTACCTACTTAGATTTGCAGCTTGCATATTGACCCCTTCATTGCCAGGGCCCTGGATATATCTGTCTACACAAGTAGGGGGTTATAAAATACCAAGTGGTATATGCTACAAAAAGGGTAATTTTCCAGTATGTGACTTGGGGTTGCTAGTACAAACCTTTGCAGCAGAAGTCAGATCTAGACAAAAAGGATACCAGGTAAAGTGCATCCTTCCTCGTGAATGACTTGTGATGGCATATACATGTACACATAACTTTCTGTGTCATAGTTCAGACTGCGCCTATCTTGTCCCACTGTCCTTGCAGCTACTTTGTCTTATATTATTAAAAGCTTAGTTGCTGTATGGCAGCACTGTGAGGCAGTGTATTAAAAAAAAAAAAGAGTGTAGATGTGCACTCCTGATCCTCTCCATTGTGTAGCCGGAGTAGCTAGAGATCTTCTTTTATTAAGACAGGAGAATACTAATGAAACAGGGACTGGGAGTAGATTACAGTAGATTGCAGAACTGTGCAGCAAGTTTGCTTCTGGAGGGTGTGGAGAGGAGTTTTCTTTTACATTCTCACTGGTTAAAGCTTGTAATTCTTGCACACTTGGAAACTGGATCCCAGTTTTGCAAAGCATTGTGAGCCTTAGTTATGTGCAGCAGCCTTTCTTATAGTGAATTCCTCATCCTTATAGCCTGTTAATTGTTTGTGCAATATAAAATATATATATAAATTCTATTTTAAGTTATAGGGTTGCAGGGAGAAGGGGCTGTTTTCCATACAAAAATTGCATACAGATGCTCGAACAGCTTTCCCCCCCCCTTTTGTAATTAAGACTTTCTCCAGAATCTTTTACAAAACTTGCACTTGCCTGCTATTAAAGAAATGATGAGGTGCATGTCTGTGTCTGTCTCTTATTATAAGCCTCACAAAGAAACTGTTGCCTTTTACAAAGAAACAAAATGAGTACCAAAGCTTGGGGTTTAATCAAAGTCATGTAGTAGTTGATATAGACATATTTCATCACGTTCAGCTCTTTTACAGAGTAAACCTTACCTAACATGTATGTAGCTGATCAGAAGGAGCCGAAAAATCTATCTGCAGCTCTATCTCCTTTCATAAAGGAACAGTGACACCAAAAAATGTAAGTGTTTTAAAAGTAATTCAATTATAATGTACTGTTGCCCTGCCTTTGATTTCCTTGCTATGCATGTAGTGGGGAGAAAGGGTTTTGATGGGTATAGAAAAATGACCCCTTATTAAATGTGCAGGTGGGATTGTTTGTGTTTAATACCTGGAAAGCTTAAAGGACCAGTAACATCAAAAATTTTTTTACAAAAATTAGTTAGAATACAACAAAAAAAAACCCACCAAGATAAATTAAATTTTAAAATAGCATAGCATTTATTAAGAAATAACTTACCGAAACGCCACTTCCTGTCCTCTACAGAAAAGGCGACACGGCGACCATCCATCTGCAGCGCTCGATTTCTTCTCCCTGGCTATTCACTGACAGTGTGTCCTGCAGCCGGTCCCTGATCTTCACGCGAATATTCCCAGGTCCCTGTGTTTGTCTGTATGTGTATCAGCGTGATGTACGACCCCGCCGTGCTTCTGCCGACCCCGCCGCCTTGTATGTGTCTTTGGTGGAGGATCAGCACGGGAAGCGGGGCATCAGCAGGTCCCCATCCTCTTCTTCCTCTGCCCGCCGTTCGTCCTGCATGATCTCCTCTGCTGTGCGAGAGCCCTATGCGATGCACTTGGGAGCCGAACCGGTGCCGATACCAATTCCTGCGCAGGGTTAGTAGCTCCATGCGATGCGCTTGGTTTCTAGTGATCCCCAACACAGCAGCTCCCCAGGGCTTTTTCTCTGCCTGCCTCTTCTCCCAAAGCTACCGGAGAGCTGAATGAATGAGCAGCCAGAGAAGTGGCACGGGGAGCAAACGCTCGTCCACTTCTGCTGATCCATAACTTAGCAGCGACTGCAGCAATCCAGCTGGACAGCTGTTTGTGCAAACCCTGCGCTCTCGCAGGAATTGGTATCGGCACCGGTTCGGCTCCCAAGCGCATGTTACATTTTTGTTAGAAATGGCCAAAGTGTGTAAATTGGCCTGTGGGCTGAACATTTGGCCTGTGACTGGCCATATAATGTATAGCCCCCCCCCCAGAAACTGACCTGTGTTGCCAGGCAGGATCAGGACTTACTCATTCTGAACATTGCATTGCCCTTCGATCACATGCTCTGCTCTGCCCAACAGCAGAAAAGAATGTAGAGAGGCAAATCTGGTAATGCATTTTGCACATCCTGCATGTTACTTTAACACAGGGTGGTCTTGAATTGTGAATTATATTACTGGCTACATATTAAGAATAACCTGGGTGCAATGTAGTCTGCAGTGATTATATGGCAACCGTGGGGCATCTGCTTCCATCTTCCTTCCTCTCATTCAATTAGTTTGCTGTTAATTGAGTTAAATCATTCAGAAGGTGGTCAGTGATACACAACCGTCCTTCTGCTTGATTTATTTCCTAATATACATAAATGAGCTTTGAGCTCCAATTAAAGAGCCTGCATCTATGGCTTATCTAACCTGGATTATACCCCTGCAACACAGACAGCTTCTGTTATTCTATAGCAGGGTACAAGGTAGCAGCACTTTCATTGCCTACATTTTATTATTAATAATGCATATTTACAAAGCTCCGACATATTCAGCAGTGTTGTACAATAGAAGGTTGTATACATCAAATAAAGAAATTTCATACAAATGCCAACTGGCACAGGGGAGAGCATTCTCATACAGGTTGGCCAGTACAGCCAATGCTCATCCCAGTTTCCATGTATTTTGATAACCACTGGTGCACCAGAATGTAAGCTCTTTGGGAAGGAGGTACAAAATGACAGTTAGAGTATAGAGGTTCCACACACCCGTAGATGCTTTGCCCAGCTGAAAAAAATGTACAATTGCAGCTGCACTGCGTGGGCAAATCTCAGCCACCTTAGTGGGGAAAGATTTCCTTGTAGCAAAACAGAACATCACCTTGCACTCTATTTTGAGTTTGCACAAAAACCTAAGTTCTAAAACATTGCGGTAAACGCTGCAAGGAGCAGAACGTGTGTATATCCCCCCACCTACACTTCATATCAGTCATGCATACAAATGTTTCTATTTTTTTTTTTTTTTTTTTTTTGGACTATCCATTTGTTCTCTCGGGAAACAAAACCTTCCCACCCACCTGTTTTTTAAAGGGGTAGTTGAGTAATATTCTGAGACAGCTTGCAGTTGGTCTTCATTTCTTTTTTTATTTATTTTGTTTTTTCAATTATTCTGCTTTTTTTGGATTCAAGCAGCTATCTGGTCGCTGCAGTCCTATTTTCCAAAGCAACCAGGCAATGGTTTGAATAAGAGACTGTAAAATGTATAGTAGGGGAACAGAATAGAAAAATAAGTAATACAAATTAATAATGAAAAAAAGTGTAGCCTCAGAGAGCATTAGTTTTTTTTGGCTGCCAGGATCAGACCCCCATTTGAAAGCTGACAGGAGGTAGAAGAGGAAGGCAAATAACTCAAAAACTATAAAGAATAAATCATGAAGACCGATCAGATTAATTGGGGGGGTTTATTCAGTGTTAATGATGTGGACTGGAATGGGTCCTGTGCAAAGTGGTTTTGTAGACAAGGCTGGCAGGGTCAGAACTAGGGGTAGGCAGAAGAGACATGTGCCTAGGGTGCAAATGTGAAGGGGATGGCGGGCACTTACCTCTTCCAACCACTTACCCCTAGCCCAGGCACTCTTCTGTACACTGCAATCATATAAAAAAGTTTGGGAACCCCTCTCAGCCCGCATAATAATTTACTCCACTTACAACAACAAAGATAACAGTGGTATGTCTTTCATTTCCCAGGTACTGGGGTGTTTTCTGAACACAGATTTTAATGAAGCAGTCAGTTTTATGAAATTAAATCAAATCTCAAAAATTGGCTGTGCTAAAATGTGGATACCCTTGTAATTTTGCTAATTTGAATGCATGTAACTGCTCAATACTGATTACTGGCAACACCAAATTGGTTGGATTAGCTCATTAATCCTTGAACTTCATAGGCAGGTGTGTCCAATCACGAGAAAAGGTATTTTAGGGTAGGGCTACAGGGACGTTTTCGGCACGATTCGACACGTTGCGACAAAACACATGCAACAAAAATAAGGTAAGTGAATGCATTGTCGGATGAAGTCGCAGCGTTGATCCGACACGACTGTTGGATGCAGACGCTGCATGCTGCGTCTACATCCGACAGTCGTGTTGCGTTGGATCAACAATGCAACTTCATCCGAAAATGTCCAAGATATTGAGGAATACATGTGCTGTTAATATGAATGAATTGTGTTACAACAGTGCCACCTGCTGGTCGTTTTCCCACCAGTCTGACCACCAAGTAGTCAAGGAAGTTGTCAGGAGGAAGAAAGAGGCTGTTCTGATGTTCTTAGGGAAACAATTAGAAACCTTTCTCACATCTTTCCTAAGCAGAAGAACATCAGAGCAGCCTCTTCCTTTCTTCCGACAACTGCCTTGACTACTTGGTGGTCAGACTGGTGGGAAAATGACCAGCAGGTGGTGCTGTTGTAACAAAATTCATTTAACAGCACATGTATCCTTTAATATCTTGGAATAAAAAGAAAAAAAATAATGAATGTACATTGCAAAAGTGCTTATAATAGCCCCCTCATCAATTTTACATTTTTTTAAAAAGGAAGTTGCTACTTTGAAAGCTCAGCCGATGATAAACAAAACTCTAAAGAATTAAGAGGGGTTCCCAAACTTTTTCGTATGACTGTATGTGCACTCTCTGGCGCCCCCCTTCCTGACATCAGTATGCAAAGGAGCACATGCACATGTGACGTAAGTGCGCAAAGGAGTGTGCACGAGGGAGGGGTGAGGTGGCCGGCCGGGTTGCCTAGGTTGCCCACCCGCATGGCCTGGCTGTGAAGGCAAGGGTGAGGGCATGGAGTCTTATTCAGTGGCAGTGGTGTGGTTGGGGGTAGGGTGTCTAAAAGGGGGGCCTAAAACATTAAAATTAAGGTTTTTGCTACTCTTTTTATGAATATTTTCCTCCAAAAAAATTCAAGGGGCAGTTCAACTTAAGTGCAATGAATATGTCTTATGGTGAACACACTTTTTAACTTTTAAGAAGTCATGGAGTCTTTTGCCAAACAAGGCAAACAGGGAAACTGAAGCTAGCCCAATGGCCTGGTCCTGGCAAAGTAGATAATTAGATTACCCGTGCACAGATAAACCATAATGGACTATTGTAAGCCAAAACAGTGACAACGAAGTGGTAAAGTGATAGTTTGTTTATACAGAGCTCCATTATTACGACTGTAATAAAAACAATTTTTTTTAATTAAAATAGTCAAAATGCATTTATTTTGCTAATGATGTAAAAGGTGTAATATAAGCAGTGTATGTCCTTGATTGTCACCCATTACGGTGAAGTTCCAAACTTTCTCTTGAGCCAACATCAGGACAAGACTATTTGCTGGGGACATTGGGGTTTTTATGGGTTGAGATGTACACACGGCTGAGTTCGTCAGAAAAACACTAGATTTTGCATTTTCGCACCAATATTAGCTGAGCGTGTTTGTGCCAAAGCTATCTCATTGAAAAGAAAAGGAGGCTACTACCCATGGAAATCAGCCTGCATATTTCAGCAGGCTGATTTCGGCCCTGTGTGCTAAGAAACATTGCACAAAGTGGATTGCATTAATTTGAACACCAGGTGGCGCTCTAGTTAGAGAAGAGTTCTTTACATGCCACAGTTATTTCACATGAAATATGCACTCTTCACGTTCACCCTTTCAGTTATGTCACACATTTTCACACAAAGGTTCCGGACTTCATAGGAACATTAAAACCACATGTAACTCACATGCTTTTGGGTATAGAACCGTATCGTTTTTTTCTGTGGTTTGAATAAACGGATTGCGAAAACCTGTTGTTGAAAAGAAAAAAAAGAAAAGGTGTAATATCACAGCTAAATGTTAATTGTGTGGTATAAAAGAGACAGAAAATATAAATGCCTTTTGTATGTACAGTATATTATAGGGTAATTATATCGCAGTGCATTGATATTACCTACTATTGTGATGTATTCCATATATTCTTCTAGCAGTCTCTTCTGAAGGCTGTCTGTTGAGAATAATTATGCCACAATAGTCCATGGCAATTTGCTATCTGACCTATCGAATCACAGCAGTCTGCCAATCATAAGTGAACCCGTTGAATTAACTGACTGATATAAATACAGTATATGTCCAGTTGCACTGCTGTAGCTGAGCATTAGAGTATCCTATGATCTGTTCCCTTAAGAGTTACATAGTTAAATCAAATGAAAACCCAGCATCCATACACACACCCCTCCATGCCTTCACATACATTCTATATACCCATATCTATACTAAATATAGAGTTTAGTATCACAATAGCCTTTGATATAATGTCTGTTCCTTAATGTTTAACATCTGAAAATCAAAAGTAAGTACAACTGAGGACATAGTAAATTTCCCCCACACCATGCCAAACGCACTTCTTTTGGGTTCTTCATTTGGTGTTGTCAGACCTAAATGGGACCATTGCAGGGTTTACCTAGGGTATGTATCAGATCCTGTCTGATCAGGGATGTCACAGATTATCAGGTGTTGACATCACTTTAAGGGCTTTCAATCCTTAGCCACAATCTGCAGCCTGTGCCATACAAAGCCTCAGCTTGATGCTTTCTTACAAAGTAGGGGGTAACATACATGATCGTTGTAAACTACACTACACACACCAAAGAAAGTGCCCATATCCACAAGTATCCATTTTCCAAAGCGATGTATCATCACGGGAAGCACTATCCTAAATATATCAAGGTGCCACCCAGGATAGCTCCCATATAACTTAGCCTTTTTCCTGCTAATGATGAAGAATCTGCCAGGAAAGTTACCCAATACAGTAACATAGGTTCTATGTTGCTGGTTAAACATTAACTAATTGTGCTTAAACCATAATTACTGACTCAGCACAAGGTCAGGGTTGCAACAGTTTCTGGGCAAGTCTCTTCTGGCCTGGATGAGAGGCCACCAAGTTCCTCTTTATGCCCAAGATAAAATACAGAAGTGAAAAATCGAATATAATGAAAGATTATATTTCTCATTTAATAAAATGTGAGTGAGGGTCTGTGTGGGTATACTCACACTCAACCTTTATATACACACCCAGTAAGCTTACACAACAAGATGTATATTAGTTTAGGACCACTGAGAGTGTGACGTAAGGGCCAGTGGGTGTGAAGGGGCAACGTGTGTGTGTGTGTGTCCCAGACTGGATGGAGGGATATCCTGTCCCATGACAGGCAGGATACAGCTGTGTGCACATGCCCTGGGAAATCCTTCCTTAATCAGCTGGATATGAAACCAATGCTTCTGCACACGTCTCTTCTGTGTAACATGATGTCCATATTCAAACAAGTAAAATGACATCTTTTAGAGATTTGTTACGCATTCACACACACACACATGCACCAGTAAACACATGAATATGATCAGGTACGCACACAATCTGTACATATGTATATATTGATACTGCCAGACTGCTCTAGGAATTTTGCACAGTTCATTTCGTTGTGCTGGAGAAAGGAAACTGTTTCTATGGTTACGGGTCTGGACCTGAGAATGCTAGCATATATTTCTAGCGTTCCCCTTCCTCATCTCTTCCCTCTACTCCCTCCTGCCTTCTTACTTCTCCCCCCTTCCCTTCACATCTTTAGCTTGTTGTGTACTATTTTCTGTTTTCTTGCAGTCCTTTGCCCTCAGATTGCTCTGCTTCTATGTCTCCCATTATTTCTCTCTTATTAGTGAATATCTCCTTAATCTTTATCCCCACCCCCATTTCCTTTTTCTACATCCATTTCTTCTCTCTGTCACTCTCTCTCTTTTCTATCATACAGCCCCCCCCCTTCCCTGGCTACAAGGTCCACCATTCCAGAGACATGATGATGTTAGAGGGGCTATACTTCTCCACCCCCAAAAAAGAATTCCATGGCAACAGCATCTGTGTTACTGTGACAACTTTGATGTAAGAAATTCTTACTGCATCAGAGAACTAGCAGTGCATTGCAGCTAAATCTCAAGCATCTAGGGCTATAAGCTGCACGAAAATGTCAATAAAGCATTGTTCTACAGGTCATAGCTACAGGAGGTGGGTAAAGAGAAGCTATATGTCATAAGACTTATGGATTGATGTATTCTATGATGTTTGGCATGCAAGATCATATATAATCTGCATATTATTATATTATTATATATTACTGTTACTGCTGAAAGGATCATTTTCAAACTGAAATTCAACTATACTGTCGTACTAAAAAACACAACATATGCCATCAGCCCAAGGGTTTTCCTGAATATGAATCCTGCAAAAAGTGCCGCATTTGTCCCATTGCTAATAACTCAAGAAGCATAGATAGATTAGGGTGGTGATCATGAGCAGTTACAGAGTCCCCTGGGGCTCAGAAATGTCAGATGCACTGTTTCTCAACAAGAGACAATATAAGCCAAATGCCCAGTGGATTGACATGTTAGCATATACACTGGTGATACTAGACAAATTGAGAATTTGCCTTACAGCACCAGTGTCTTTGCCTCTGGAAATAGAATGGGCCAAGTGTAGATGTATATTAGAAGAACTAACCTTGTCCAAACTGGCAATACCCTGGAAGCCTGTAACAGGTTATTCACATTTGTCAATATTATTAGGGTACAGCACTTCCGGCAGTCAAAATGGCAATAATCACTGAAGGAAGTACTGCTACGCACCCTGCAATTGCAAGCATTGTTAAAAATGTGCACTGAATTGATTTCTGAGCAATCGCAGACAATGGGTTCAGTGTTTCCCATCATGTAAATGAATCAGCAGGACACAAGAGCAGAGGCATTTCTTCCATTTAGGAAGGTGAAAATGTCATCCAAAAAGTCACTCACAGGGAGCTACTTGCACTCCCAGAAAGCCCATGTAGATTCCCCAAACTTCCCTTTTTATAAATAGGCTAAAGGTGGCCATATACGGAGAGATTTCTCTCCGATGTCGGTCTATAGGCAGCTGTTATCGGCCCGTGTATGGCCACCTTAACTCCATGCAATAGCAATTTGCCCCTACTACGCCACAGGTCCAGTGGAAGGGAAAATACCTGGAAAGGTAAGAGGGGTGTTGATATACCTGGTCACTGCCCCAAGTGATAGAATAGGTAAGGAGCCAGTATATACCACATAACCAAACAATCAAAACTCAATCTCCTAAACAGGAACAAGATGGGATCAAAACCAGTTAATGAATGCAAAGAACAAGAATCAGGAAACAGGGTATATAAGTAGGATACAGGAAACAGGAATATGAGCTCCAAGGAACAAGCTTGGCCTAAACAGGCAGTAAGTGAGCTCTGATCTTGGGATTATATAGGGAAGCTCATGGGAAATTCTGAGTAGTCTGTGGCAGAATAAGCCTACCTAAAAACTCAAGAATACCAAAGCAATGTGAAAATTACCTGTCTGCCCATAAAAAGCAGACTACATAGCAAACTGCAAGTTATTGGTTTAACATTCTGGTAGGATGTAGCAGATACACCAATTAAATATGCACCCTGTTATTGTCGACACAATGCCTACTAAAGGTGAATTCCAGCTTCCAAACCAAAATTTGAGGCCCATATAACACAAAAACCCCTAATATATCCATCTAGGGTTGCCACCTGTCTGGTTTTGACCCAGACAGCCCGGTTTTTTGAAGGGCTGCCTGGGTCAAAACTGCCTGCCCGGTTTTCCAAATAAGGAAAACCGGACAGGATTTTCTAAGATTGACGTGGCGACCAAACAATCACCGATGGACACATCATAGCCCCTCCCCCTGATGCAGTGACACGCCCCCTCATGTCACGGGCCCACTCCTGTTACATCACAGCCTGCCCCCATACCTCATGGCCTGCCCCCCCCCTGTCCGGAGTTTGGCAGTAAAGAAGGTGGCAACCCTATATCTATCACAGTTCCCTGATGAATAAATGCCATTTTCTATGCTGAAATCCAACATTTGAAATCCTGGCAGGGAAGGAGGGACTAAACACTGATGTTACAAATTGTAAAAACTTCTCCACAGCTTACAGACAACATGCAGGAACTACATAACCCACAATGCATTGCACTATGATGTTCCGTTCCTTATTGAAATCACATGTGCAGTGAATTGTGGGGTTTGGAGGATGCAGTTTAAGGACAGCTGGCTGTTGATACAAAGTAACAGTAGTCAGGCAGCTCAGCAAAGTAGTCAGACAGATCAGCAGGAGAGCAGGGGGCTAGGCTTAGGGAACTGTTCCAAACCATTAAAAATCATGAAAAGTTTGCATATTTTTTAATTGATGTATATTGCAAAGTTGCTTGAAATTATGTTTACTTTTTAAAAGCTCAAGTTATACTTTTGTGGAGTTCCTCTTTAAGTTAGAACATGCTTATGTGATGGCAAACATTTGTACATGAACCAATGATCCAACATCCAAAATCCAAAGATTTCTCACTATTCTCTTAAAACCACTTTGGCCAAACTTCCGTGCACATTTTTACCATATTTTCAATGCATTTTCACGAAAAAATCTGGTTCGATAAAATTGTATTAGTTGGCCTTAATGTTAATAAATGCTTACTACACTCCCAATATCCCCGCTTTAGCAGAAGTACGCACACACTGAGGGCAGGAAATCTTCACCGATCCATAATTACTTGTCACACCACCACTAGAAGGTCAGACTCACTGAACAAATTTGCACCTGGGCAGTAACCCATAGCAACCATTATCTTTTCTTAGCCTGCTGCAGGTGGAATAATGAAATCAAACATCTGATTAGTTGCCATAGTGATTGGTTGCAATGTTACTGCCCAGAGGCAAAAATGGCCCCCATGATCTTCACTTGTTACATTGCCAGTGTTTATCTAGGGAAAGTGGTCTAAACCACAGTACACATATGCAACTGAAATTATCCAAAATGTTCAGGACCTGGGGTTTTCTGGATAAGGGTTTTTTTTTCATCATTCGGATCTCCATACCTTAAGTCTGCTGAAAAAATCATTAAACATTAAATAAACCTAAAAGGATTGTTTTGCCTCCAATAATGGTAACTTATATGTTAGTTGGCCTCAAGTATATGGTACTGTTTTATTATTACAGAGAAAAAGGATATCAAACATTTTTAAAATTTATGGGAAATGGCCTTCCTGAACTTTCTGGAACAGGGGTGTAACTACAGAGGAAGCAGGGGGCCCAGAGGTGTGTGTGTATGTATATATATATATATATATATATATATATATATATATATATATATATATATATATATATATATATATATATACTTTTTTTTGAGCAATCTCAACATATACTGGTAAAACAGGACAACCTCTGGATATGTTGGGGTCCTAAAACATATTTGTTGAGGGGCCCAGTGAGAACAAGTTACGCCACTATTCTGGATAGTGGGCTTCCAGATAATGAATCATTTACCTATAATGCACTCTTACTGATTACAGTCTTCCTTTGCTTATGGGCTGTGCATTCTTAGCTAATCCTATGTCTCTATTTGTTATTATTCTTTATACAATACCAACATATTCTAGCAGAGTTTACAATCTAAGGTCCATATCACATTCACACACTATGGCCAATTTTATCAGGAACATATATTAAAATATATCTTACAGGGCCAGTGAGTCTACAGTGCTTTGTGAGATTCCCTTTCTTAAAAGAAGTCTAAAAAGGTCTATATTCAGCGCTGCTTGAAATCTTCCTCATTCCTACTGTGTGACTGTCAGTCACCTCTTACATTCTTTCTGTTCACAATCATGACCCCCCCCCCTTCCCAGTCTTCTCGGCTCTCACTCACGGTCCATTCCCCATCTCTTTTCCCGTCCCCCTTTTCCTGTATTCCATCTCTCTACTTGCCAGACCCTTGCACATATTACCATGGCCCTCATTAATCACATCCTTTTCCTAAACCTCTCCCCCTCCCCACATCCTTCTGAACTTGAAATTCCTGAAACTTCCTGTCGACCCCTTCCCTTCCAGTTGTTTTAAGTGAACATATTAACTGTGATTTCCTGTGGAAAAACGCACCCCAAAATGCAAAACTAGGGTACCACTCTCCTGTCTAATGAGCGAGCTTATATATTTTCAGCGTTGTTGCTAGACTTTATTAGAATGCAGAGTGGATGTAAACCATATCCAATTTATTAGATTATAAGTATAGTAGATGGACAACCTAAAGCTGCTCGTCATTTCAGCTGAGCTATGACCTTCAGGTTTAGGTGTGCCAGTGGCACTCAGCAGATAGGAAGCAAAAGTACTCAACCCAAATTACAAATGTCCCTTCAGCTTGTGCTGGGAAATAAATATGCTTCTTTGACTTCAGAAAACTAAACAGCAATGGTCTACACAGATCCTTAAAATACAAACAAGTCTGTATTCAGCAAAGAATTATTTGAAAACCACATGGTTTTACTGGAGTTTGATCACGTTTTTTTTTTTTTATTAAACTATGTAAGTGTGTAAAAAATGTTTTAAATATAAAGCTGCTTTTAAACTAATGTCAACTGTTCCCTGTATAGTAAGGTTTTGGTTCACTATTTATAAATGTACCAGCTTTTATCATTGTTCCAGCATAAAAAATAGTCCTAATCCTTTCTGCCTGTGTTTATTCTTATAATTTAGTAAAATAACTTCAAGGCTGTATTTGCCTAAACTACTAAGTTTTTAGAGACAGAACCCCTACTGCTTCCTTCTCTGTCTCATGGCCCTTACTGAGCACATTAAACGCTAATCTTCTCATAATTACTCAAATTATAGGTAAAATGTAAACACACATTTATGACATGAGGGTTGTGCAAAAAAAAAGTCAGTGAATCACAGGAAGTTGATGAAACTGTACTAGGGATATGATGTTATTGAGGCTTGTTCACCTGATGTCACACCTTGGGGACATTACTAGAGTGATTTATTGAGATCTCTTATCTATAATGTTGTCAAAGTTGACTCCGGTTCAAACAGCTGTGTTTCTGACTAGTGGAATTTAGTGTATGTGTCCTCAAGAGATTGCATAGACAGGAGGGAGGAAATGGAATGAGTGCAGCGTTGGAGAAAAAAGTTTAAAAGTTAAATTGGCAAAAATGCAGAGAGAGATTTGGGGGATGGGCAGAGAAAGAAAAAGGATGATGAACTAAAACATATATACTATGTGATAGTTTGTGTCTTCACGAGTGTGTATGTGTGTGAAAGGAGTTTATTTCTCTCATTCTCTGTGTCTGTTCACACAATGGAATGGAGATGGAAAAATAAGCAAGTTTATCCTTAAGTGGGGAGAAGGAGGGAGCAGAAATTTAGACCAGAAAAATGTGAAACCGGTGCAACCATGTCTGGAGCATTATTAGCCAACCAGCACTGACCAATTCCAACAATGAAAATAACTACAGTGAAACTTCAGTTTTACATTCCATGATTTTAAGTTTTCTTGCATTTCTCTTTTTTTTTGGTGGTCATACCAATAAATAATGCAATGTATTATTTCCCTGCTTTTATTTTTTCTCAGATTTGTTTCTTGTCCCCTGAAAAACTTAAAAAAAAGGGGTTCTGTTGTATCTGTGAGGCCAAGGAATGTAATGACACCTGTGGGACCCTTACTGATGTGCAGTTTCAATATACAATGTATGGCAAAATGTATGTGTATAACCCTTTTCATTATTTCAGTTAGCCAGTTAATCTGCAGCCATCATTGCTGACACATTACTTACATTATACTATGAAATGCTTGACTATTCTGTGCTTCCTACTTTTTAGGCCCCTAGGGCATACCATGTTGGGACATTTGAAAAATTTAAAGAGGTACAAAAAAATCTGCCATGCGTGGCAAAATTTTTTTAACCCTGCAGATGTTATGGCCACAGCCACTAATTACCATGTCCATTTTACAAAATGTGGCAGTTTATGAAAGTTTGAGCACAATTCTGGAAGCTTTAGGACCATTTTATGTGTTTTGCTAATGGAAGTGAAATTGCCTATTAAAGGAGAACTAAAGCTTAACTAAAGAAGTAGGCTAGAAATGTTGTACATTATGTTTTGCCTCTGAAGATGCCCCAGTATCTCCCCATATTCTTTTCTGCTGATTTACTGCACATACTCTGTGCTGCTGTCACTTACTGAGCTTGGGGACTGACTCAAACTACACAGTACAAATAGAATAAAAATGTCAGGCTGATTAGTAATTAATACAGATAATTACTACATGGCAGCACAAAAAGCAGTGTAATTAGCATCAGAATTTAATAATCAGTCTTGTAGCATCAGCTTATATTACAGGCCAACCTCATTTTCTGCTTGATAATTTGCGACGACCCCTAAGCTTAGCTTCTCAACAGCTGCTCAGAGCCCACTGAGCATATGAGTATCACACACACTTTCCAAGATGTTGACCCCCTGTGACAAGTTTTAAGTCCTGGATCATTGCTGCTATTGAGAAGCTGAAACTTTAGGGTTTCATTCTACTTTAAGCTGCGAGTCTCAGTTCTCCCAAGAGACCTTCTTATCTTAAATAGTTACAATTGTTTCTTTATCTTAAATTGTACAAATGTATTGAAGTGCAGCTGCTCAGTGTTCTGGGCTCTCTGTCAAAAAACTGTTATTTTAAATAAGTTTTAGAAACTTAATCTTTTTCTGATGTTTCAGTAAGAAACCCGGCTGCACCTGCAGTTTGGTCAAATGCGGGGCACTGTGGTCTGCAAGTCCTGTCCCCCTGTGTGTCAGTGGCGTAACTACCCGGGGAGCAGGGGGTACGTTTGGGCCAGGGCCCGCACCCCCTCAGGCCCCCCCGGCAGCTTGAATGCCACTCGTAAATGGGAAATGCAGCCATAAATTCGGCCGTACGGAGGGGGGCGGGGCCCAGCTGCACGTCCCGCGGCAGGGCCCGGGCCCGCCCCCCTCTAGTTATGTCTCTGCTGTATGTGATCCTAGAGGGGCAGGCTGCCAGTGAAGGATGCTGGCCTCTGGGCACCCTGAAGAGAAACCCAGCCCTGATGCTAACGCCAAGCCAGGTCTGATCCTACACAAATTGTAAGCAAATACCACCAACAAACTTCTAAAATCTAGTCAAGAGTCAAGTCAAGAGTGAGTTTATTGTCATTTCATCCATATACATTTGTACAGTACAGAGTGACACGAAACAACGTTCCTCTAGGACCATGTTGCCACACAACACAACATAGATGTACCGGACAACAGACAAAAAGTGCAAGTGCAAAAATATATCTAGTGGAGGCATTTTATTGCCAATAGATTAACCACAATAGTACAAGTTAGAATTCTATATTTATTCTGTAGAATGCTATACCATAACAGTGTAAACAGCTCTAGAAGCTCTCTCTGTTTGTTTAGGATTGTAGCTGCCATATTAGCTTGTTATTGCCAATAGATTAACCACAATAGTACAAGTTAGAATTCTATATTTATTCTGTAGAATGCTATACCATAACAGTGTAAACAGCTCTAGAAGCTCTCTCTGTTTGTTTAGGATTGTAGCTGCCATATTAGCTTGGTGTGACATCACTTTCTACCTTAGTCTCTCCCTGCTCACTCATAACTCTGGAAGAGGGAGGGGGAGAGGAGCAAACTGAGCATGCTCAAGCCCAGGCCCTGGAGATTTAAGCTGAAAACATAAAGTCTGATACAGAAGCCGATGTATACACAATAGAAGGAAAAAAAATGCAGTTTCTTTTGACAGAGGACTCAGAGCAGCATTATTTTGAGGGTTTACTGGTGTATTTATATAGACCTTTCTGATAAAGTTTACTTCGTTTTAGCCTTTCCTTCTCCTTTAAAGCAGCAAAGGTCAGTTTCCATGTGGACAGACAAATATCCACATACATTTGACTATGTAGAATTTATTTGCAAAATGTGACACTTTTTGTGAGTCTTATACATGCAGGCACATTAAAAACATTAGAAAGCTTAATAAGGACCCAGCTACCAGTATTTACTCTTGTTGCTGCAGTCAATCAAAAGTCTGATGTAATATACTGTATTTATTGTGGAGATAATAATCCACTTAGGCTAATGTACAAGCACAAGATTTTTTAAAATTGCCCTGCGCACGTATAAGTAGGAAAGCATGTACACAATAGGCTCCCACCCACACAAAACAACATTAAATTTCCTGTCACTGTAAATGTTTGCACTCATTTGCTTGTGTAACAGAGTATTTTATCAGTGCTGAAGGTTACGCTGTATAACTGCTGTACCTCCAACATGCACCTTACTAGAGGGCAGGGGCGTAAATACAGAGGAAGCAGACCCTGCGGCTGCAGGGGGGGCCAGGAGGTATAGGGGCCCCATGAGGCCTTAATTTATATACAATTTCAATAAATATTGTTAAAAACAGGTCAATCTTTAGATATTTTGGGTGCCTGAAAAGAAATTTCTGTGGTGCCCAGTAATATCCAGTTACACCACTGCTAGAGGGGCACCAAATATAGTGAGGTATCACTGAAATCATTGAAGGATACATTTTAGACATTAAGAGTCATTTATGATTCCCCAGGCAAAAGTGCAAGAACACAAAGGAATCAGGCAACATTAAACATTAAGGTAGCATGGTTGAATGGCTGTACTGTGCCCCTATACTGTATTAAAAAAAACAGTGTCCAGCTCAGCATAAGGGGTACAGACCAGTACAGTCCTTACCACCTGTTAAAAGACAGGGCCCACTTGTGCAAACTTGCACATCATTCAGGTAGGTATGGATGGTATGAAGAATGCTAATGTGCCTTATCCTATCCACCCCCTTATTGAGTAGAATGCTGCCAAACACTGGCATTAGTGTATTCAATTGGGTTAGCCATAGATCTCTGTGCTCTAAAATGGATGCAGAGAGGCTTTTGGCTATTCTGCAATGGAAGAAGGCAGTGTACAAAGGGTTGTATATTATGTTTGTAAGCCCCAAAGCAACATTTTCGGGTCCCCAAAAGCCTGAGGAAATTACCTTCTTTTTAGACAAGTTACCTGTATTTCAAGGAACAGTAACACCATAAAATTAAAGTGTGTGAAAGAAATGACAATATAATGTAATGTTGCCCTGCACTAGTAAAAACTGTGTGTTTGCTTAAGAAACACAACTATAGTTTATATAGATAAACTGCTGTATAGCCATAGGGACAGTCATCCAAACACAGGATACACAATAGAGAGATACGTTCTGAAGAATCCTATTGTATACTACAGAGTTTAGCTTTTATCTGCTGTGTATCCTGTGTCGTTTCTCCTTTTTCAGCTTTGAATGGCCCCATGGCTGCACAGCAGCTTTTTTTATACAAACTATAGTAATGTAATCAAACACACCAGTCACACCAGTGCATAGCAGCACATTATATTTGTATTCCTTTATAACACTTACATTTTTTGATGTAACTGTTCCTTTAAGGTAAGGGATGAGCCCATGAGCATCTTGCTGTATGATGCATTCCAGTGTGTGGTACAACATCCAGTAATTATTGTATGTCATCCCTTTGCCCTGGGGGATGGAGACAGATAATAATTTACTACTCTTTACATGTTTTTGTTATAATAAATTAAAACCATAAGTAAATCACAGAACAATACCCTTTTCAATAAGCAAGTGCAAATTGTAAAACCACATCCAAAATTGTGCCAAATATGCTTGCACTTTTGCACACACCTTCTTGTGTCTAGTGCCAATGTGCTGGGTCACCCTGCACTGATGATTTTACCACAAATTGTGTGCAAGCTCTATAGTACAGGGCCATAGATGCTAGGGAGCACTTGAATTGACACCAAAATGTTTTTGGAACATGTTACAATGTGCCATTTAGTGGTGTCACTAGTGGTTTGCACCAATGTACACAATTGACTTGCACCAAGTGAAACATATGCTGAAAGTGATTACATTCAAACACAACTGCAGGGGGAAACAGTGTGCTGCAGCTTGAGTGTGATGTACCAAAACATACATTAATGTGTGTTCATATTGGTGCACTGTGCAGAAATTGGTGTGGATGCACGTTAGGGTGGGCCCACTATTAGACTGGAATTCTGGGTTGTGTTGTAGCAATACTGCATTTACTGCACTCATTTGTAAATGAACCTCTACTACTGGATTACAGTCAGTCTGCCTGGATGAAAATCTGATCTGCTGATTCCACTAATAGACATCTGATGTCCTAGATGTTACTGGGTCCTATAGCAAACTATCCTTGGGGGCTCCCAAACCATTGTAAAGATGGTGTGTTTTGAGAATACTGTGTATTGAAATTGCAAAATTGGCAACTGCCCACTTGCACCACTAAACTACTAGGGGCTGCTACTCAGTGCTCAGTGCTATTCAGCCATTGATGTGCCCTTTCATCTGAAAACTCCATGTACAGCTAACATTCATTATTATGAGATATGATAACACTAAAAACAACATGCAGTTTAAACCAGAATGCAATTGAATGTACAGGCTTGTGGGCCAGAAATGTGCAAAAATTGCAAATATAGTGTAATACGCAGACAAATGAGGATGATGCAACGGTCACCTCCAGCCTACAGATGGCAGTGTAATCAGGAAACAGTGAGGCTGATGCCATGTGATAGTGATGTGCGGGTCTGAGAAATTTTTTACCTGCACCCGACCCTAACCCAGCCCTTCCAAATCCACATCTGACCCGCTATTACCCCCCTATTTATAGACCAGTGCCCGTCCCGTCCCGCAGGGTTATTGGGTCTATAAATTTAGGCGCCAGAAGTGCGAAGTCGCGGGGAGAGCCGGACCCGCCCGAAACCCATGGGCCCAGAGGGTTTCGGGCCGGCCCGCACATCATTACCATGTGACTGTGTAAGGAATGCTGGTAAAGAAGAATGCAAGGCAAGGAGCAGGCACAGATCTGGCAGCAGCAGGGAGACAGAGATCCCCTGGGAAGTAAAGTGCAGGGAAAGCTGCACCAACTGCAGATTCTTCTTAGTATGTCAGTGAGTGTCAGTCAGGGAAGGACTTCATTCTTCATTTAGGTCCCTCAGGTTTCTGTTCCAATAGGTCTTCACTGTAGCTATTGCAGATCTAGGGTCCAGTTAGGGACTCAGGGAATTGTTCCATAAGAACCAGAAGGTTCATTAGTCAGGCCCCTTCTCTGATTAGGGTAGGTTAGACCCCAGGTTCCAGTGCTTGTTAGGATCAGTTACCCTGGCTTAGTTACTGACCCAGTTATATCAAAAAGGAGAGCCAGGACTAACTACTGAACACTGAACTCTCCGGAAATACCATTTGAAAACACATGTATGGATTACAAATGTACTGGAATTGATGGATGAAACACCAGGGTTACAGATAAATACACAACAACCTAAAGTGTACACAACATGCAGGCCTAAACTGTCAGTTATATGTGGTGCAAAACAGGGGTAATAAATGGTTAATAACTGTACTACTTTGTTCTTTACTGATATTCTTTGTATTTGTTTGTTCTTTGATTCTGACTTACATGTTCTACTAAAACAAAGAGTTCCATATTCATTCTTATAAATACAGCAAGTGTGGCATCTTTACTTTGTACCTTGCCAGGCGACCCAGAAGGTAACAGGTAATTTGGTACAATAGCAAAAGCTTCATTTTTAAAATACATTTTCAGTAGTCAGATGTGAACCTAAAAATAGTACAGTGGCCCACAATCACTCTCAAAGACCTGGAGCAGCATCATGGGCAAATCCATCACTGTTCATCATAAGCCAGCTTTCGGCTCCTGGCCAGATAAACACTGGGTCTGCAGAATGAGATTCTTAAAACAAATGCTTCCACATCCAAGGACAGCTTAAAGGAAAAAATGTTTTAACATGTCAAAAATTACTACAATATTTGTATTTGTATGAAATATAAACATGTTCAGTGCCTTTTGTTGGTCTCCCATCAAGTGTTAGCACTCGGTTCAGAATAGAATGATGGAATAATATATGTGGATATAAAATAAAAAAGTGCACTTACAGGTATCTTATACCCCTAGTGAAAATTGTTTTGCTAACTTAACATCAAAATATTATATACCATCTCTAGCCCTGCTTCCAGGTGCTTCTTCTCTGTGCTTGGCTTCAAGCTGCAGTTTCACTAAGCTCGGGTAGAAATATGGAGGAAGTCAGCAGGGTATAAATCATTCTTCAGGGTACTACAAATTAGCACGACAGTCATGTGCATTACAGGTGTGGGATCTGTTATCCGCAGACCCATTATCCAAAAAACTCCACATTACAGAAAGGCCATTTTCTATAGACTCAATTTAAGTAAATAATTAATCAAACATTTTTACAATTATTTCATTTTTTCTCTGTAATAATAGAATAGTGCTTTGTACTTGATCCCAACTAAGATATAATGAATCCCTATTGGAGTTAAAACAATTCTATTGGGTTTAATATTTAAAAGATTTGTTAGTAGAAGTATGGGATCCGTTATCCGGAAACCCATTATCCAGAAAGCTCTGAATTATGGAAAGGCCGTCTCTCATAGACTCCATTGTAATCCAATTTTTTTTAAAAGATTTCCTTTTTTCTCTGCAATAATAAAACAGTACCTTGTACGGCATCCAAACTAACATATAATTAATCCTTATTGGAAGCAAAGCCAGGTTATTGGGTTTATTTAAAGGAAAACTATACCCCCAAAATGAATACTTAAGCAACAGATAGTTTATATCATATTGAATGACATATTAAAGAATCTTACCAAACTGGAATATATATTTACATAAATATTGCCCTTTTACATCTCTTGCCTTGAACCACCATTTCGTGACTCTATCTGTGCTGCCTCAGAGATCACCTGACCAGAAATACTACAAAACTAACTGTAACAGGAAGAAGTGAGGAAGCAAAAGGCAGAACTCTGTCTGTTAATTGGCTCATGTGACCTTACATGTGGTTTGTATGTGTGCACAGCGAATCTTACGATCTCAGGGGGCGGCCCTTATTTTTTAAAATGGCAATTTTCTATTTATGATTACCCAATGGCACATACTACTAAAAAAGTATATTATTATGATAATGGTTCATTTACATGAAGCAGGGTTTTACACGTGAGCTATTTTACTCAGTATCTTTTAATAGAGACCTACATTGTTTGGGGGGTATAGTTTTCCTTTAATGTTTATTTGATTTTCTAGTAGACATAAGGTAGGAAGATCCAAATTATGGAAAGATCCGTTATCTGGATAACATAAGCATGAGTGCTTTCTTATAGCGTATCCCCTTATTTAATTCTACAGGTTAGGGAGAAGTGAAAGCTAATGCTTAATATAAATTCTCTAAAGCATAATGAACAATAAATACCAGTGTTAGAAGCTATGTAAATTAAACCCAAATGTGGCTGTTTTAGGGGGCCTTTATGTAGTGGTTTAAAAGATGAAATGCCTTGTGCTTTCATCCATAAAAATTCCCTGGCCTGTAGCACACAGATTCCTTTCCCTAATGAGGTGTTATGTAAGGGCTTGATAATACAGCAGCATATAGATAGTATAATGAGTTGTAATCATTTTTATTTACATAATGTTTTATGTTATGGTAACTACAAACAATGGCATGAATAGAAAAAATAAGCAGCAGGTACTGCTGACCACTCCTTTCAACTAGTATACATAATTCTTCTTGGTTTTCCTCTAGCCTGCCTTTGTGTCTCTGTTGTATCCTGCGGTTCTGTCCTAGGGAAACCCCTTTTTCCTGTTTACATACATTGGCCTAATTTACAAAGAGTGGGCTCATACACAGGCTCAAATTTGTATGCAAAAATGAAGAGCACAAAGCTCTTGCACCCTGTCACTCCATGACTCCCATTCCTTTATTGTCAGGGGGCACTCAACTTCTCAGTTAGGGGCTCATTTATTAATACAGCATTACGTACTACCTAAATAAAATCGGTTCTATTGACAGATATTGTTAGCCATTTATGTGGTATGTTAGGCTCAAATGCATTTTATTATTAAATCCGCTTTTATAGGTCAGTGTCTGCCCCAATAGAGCTTGCGGTCTAATTTCCCTAACAAATGCATTATTCATCTGCTGCCAATTAACATTGAGTATATTTTTGAGAAAAAGCAGAGCACCCAAACAATGGGAGGGCATATATTCTCTTGTTTGAACCCTGCAGTAAAAAGCAGTCATATTAACCATTTTGTCACCATGACATGTACATATGAACACAGAAGTATGGTACACCAAAATGTGTGTATACCTTGCTACTGTGCCCAAAGCAGTAAATGGGTAAGCCAATACTGGATGCTAATTTGCTGCCCTACAGGCTAGGTTTGTTTCTCTTGATATTTTTGAAACTATATCAGGCTGCCTGAAACTGTATTCATATCAGTTATTCTTCTGATGCAGAAAAGGGGCTCTGCCCACGTTTTTAGAGGGAAGTATGTGATATGTTAAACCCAAAGACTATAAAGACAAATGTTATAAGGGTCCAAATCTGTGCCCCTGCCTCATGAAATCCAAGAATGACTGCCTTCAGGGTCAGACTGTGCTGGTGGGACAACGGGAAAAAACCTGGTGGACCCCAGCTCAGACCCGTTCCCCATATCTGCTGAGCCCCAAAACAAAATGATGTGCAGTGCATGCACTGGCGTTCGTGCATGCGCGTGGGGGGGCCCTGAAGTTTGGAACCCGGTGGGCCCCAGTGCTCCAGTCCGCCCCCTAACTGCCTTATATGGTAAAAATGGTTGTTCTAAATTCATGTGCAGGAAATTTTCCATGCTGGTTAGCACTCTATTTGTTACTATAGTTCTGCTCATGTCAGGAACAGGTATAGTAAGTATCCTAAAGGGGGCATAGTTATGCACCAACTTTACATGGCCCCTATATCTTTCACAATAAGATCAGCTAAAGCTGAACTTATCAGAGACAGACCTTTAGATCACATGTCCTAAATTATCTGCAAAAACATTCTTTTCTCACACTGTAAACAACACACCATTCATGCGCTTCCTCATGTCAGCTGTTCTGGTTGTTATTACTGGCAATCTCCCAAAATGTGCAGGCAACGGCTGCCATATCACACTTAACAAAAACACTACTGCTAAAGTACAGGTATGGGATCGATTATCCAAAAACCCATTATAGAGAAAACTTTAAATGGGAAAGCCAACTCTTAGAGTCCATTTATCCAAACAGTTTTTACTTTAAACAATTTCCCTTTTCTATGTAATAATAAAATAGTACCTTGTATATAATGGTAACTAAACTGTATTTGTTTGCATGAATCTGGCCCTTCAGCATATGTTATAATATAATTGTCACATTACATTGAAGGATGGACATCACAAGTCAACATCACCTTCACCCTTTAGTCCTTATTCCAATTCATTCCTTACCCTCTACTTTCCTTTCATTAAACCATTTCCCTTTTTCCCCTGTTCCACATTTATTCTAAAACTCCTTTATTTATCCACTCCACTCTTGAACCAATAACATCATAGGATCAAACCCCTGTGAGTTATAATAGCTTAGATATACATGCAGTTTAAACATAATCATCAGATTCTACAGCCAGAAGAAGAATAAAAGGGACATTATAATCCAAATGAAAAGGCTCTGTTTGTGTCATGCTGCTCTAAAGAGCAATTTCATTCTTAAAGTACTTAATATTTAAATTATGTTATATCTTCCCTGCTGATATATTGCACGTAATGTTAAAACATCTTCTTCAAAGGTTGACAGCAGCAAAGGATGTATTTTTATTTGTGTATAGAGAGTGGTGAAGTGTCTCTCTGCCTTACTGTAGCAGAGGGACATATTTATTAAAAGGTGAATTACCACAGTCCTCCAGAGGTGAAATTACTGTTCTCTATTCATACCAGCCATAAATTTAGGGGAATATTTATTTCAGGGTCTGATTTTCACTTTTTGATAATGTCTCTAAAAACCTCATACAAATGAAGGGTGGCAGAGTTTCGCCTCTGACAGATTATGGTGGGCTCTAGTTTCAATATTCGACAACTATGCCTCAGGATTCTCTATAAGGCCTGTTAAATGGACAAATTCTGGGCTCAATCACACTTTGGTCTCACAGACTGTTTGTTTTGCAAATTGGAAGTGAAGGTTTGGATGAGTAAATTAGCACCTACATTCAGTAAAGATAGACTGTTATTCTTTGGTTCAACTATATACTGTAAAACATTCATTTGGAACTTGCATGAAAGTATCCATTGTTGTTTAACTACAAATGTCAGAATACCTGTGGGAGATGAAGGCTGACAGGAGGATATCAATGATAGAAATAAATGAGAGTTATTTTATTTATTTATTTTAATATACTTTATTATACAAAATGATACAATGAACTTTGTGTTGCAACACAAAGAAACAATCATCTAGATATAAATAAAGCTACGGAGGGATGGGGAAGTGGATCGGGGGGAGTAAGTGGGGTAAAAGTAGTGGAGTTAACTAGCTTGAAGTTTAATATTCCAACAAAAACACACAATAACAGCCTTCTGGGGGATGGAAAGGGTTTTTAGTCATCTTCCTCCTCAGGGCTGTCACTGATAGAATATTCTCTTTGCAGGCTGTGAATCAGCTTGCAACAGTCCTGAATATACAACTTTCCTTCCTCATTCTGAGGAGGGAATTGCTGGAAAACCACAAAACCTCCTTAGCATAGGCTTACAGTATTGCTCCTTCTGTATGGCTGCCCTGAAACAGTCGATAAACTGTGCTGTTCATGTTTCAGGGCATCTTGAATATTCATAATCCACCTGTGCACATGGGCAATCCTGTGCAAAGATATATCTTCATGGATGGTACATCCTGGGCAATGCCAGTAACAATGCCAGGGCATGCATAAAGGTTCTAAGGGGGAGTCCATCTTGGATAGTCATAAATACAATGTCCTTGTGCTTGTTAGTCAGTCTGTCAGAAGAACCCAGACAGACTTTACAGTGACAGATGGAAGCCCTGGAATAGACTTTAACAAATCCTTGGCTCTGATCAACTTGTGGATTGTCATTGGTTTCTACAAGTTAACCTGGCTCCTTCCAGTGTGTGGTCCCTCACAAACGTTGTGACATCCAGGTAAAACTATGGGGTGCTCCAGTTGTAAGGATAGGAGCTGTGCCACTTGTCCCCCCCTAGCAAGTGCCAGAGTGGGAGCAGAAAGAATCAGGAGCTGCCTGCAGAGTCCTTGCCATAGGGCTCCTTGCACAAGCTAACAAGCCTGAGATGAGGCGAAAAACTTAGTTATGGCTGTGCAGACTATAGCAAGAGAAAGTCATGGCTGGGGCATCAATTGAAATAAAAGAGACCCTCTGATAGATAATTAAGCAAAAATGTTTGCTAGGTTCCTGCTTAGGGCCCCATCCAGGCTAGGAAGCCAACCATCATTAGCAGGCCGAATCTCAGCAACAAAAGTTAGAATATGGAACTTACAGTTTCATACACCAGTGTGGGTGTTGCATTAAGGTTGGAATGATGTCTTCGGAAAGTTTTGCAACAGACCAAAATTCTCTATATTGAAGTGGAGAAATGCAGGACAGTGGTGCATTTTTAAGTATTGTTGCCTTGCGGCAGTGGGGTCTGTGTCTCCATTTCCAGCAAGGTCACTGTACAAATGATCTCTGTGGATTTCCTCTGTGTACTTCAGTTTCCTCCCACACTCTGAAAACATACACAAAGGTTAACTGGCTACTGCTAAAAATTGCTCATAATGTGTCTATGTGATTAGGACTTTAATCTGCTCTTTTGCTGATGTCGTGATTTTTTTTTTGCTGCACCCATGGGGGCAAACTCATTATCTACTCTATTGCACTTCGCCTGGTCTGAGGTGGCGAAGGAAGTCTGGCGTAAAAGGAAGCGTTCTGAAAAATTTGCGTGTCAGTGAATTTGCGTAGTTACGTCTGTTGCGCAAATTCGCCAGGCGTAAGGGTACGAAGTAACACTAGCGAATTTACGCCAGCGTCCGTTAACGAATTAACGAAAATGTGATACGCTAGCGTTAGGCGCTTCGTCCTAACGCTAACGCATGGTGTCCAATATTAGGTCAGTCTGATTTAAGGCTAAATAAATGTAGTCACTGTTACTACAAACAAATAATAATACAAAAAAGCTGAATGATCAATGCACATTCCTTGGTATCATATGTTATTAGTAATTAGTATTTGTGAAAGTGCATACATTTTCAGAAACAAAGCTATGATAATAAAATTGCCAAGCCACCATACCATATTAACCCCATATGGTGGTCCTTACAAGTCAAATTGTTCATAGGCTGGCACCTTCCTGCAGAGATGCATTTCTTGGGAAATGTGTTTCCTGACCAAAACATTGATATCACAGGCAGAACCTTCTCTGTGTTAGCATTTATATCCAAAACCATCTTTTAAAAATGTATTTTTAAATACATGAGACACCATTAAAAGTATGGGTGTGGGAAGCTACTACCACATGGAAATTTGGCCATTCTTCTTGCACTAAAGTACAGAAATACACAAAAGTGGGCTACAGTAATACTCCAAGGCTTAATAAAACACAACTCAAATACAATGGCAACTGACCTCGCCAAACGAGTGGATCTTATATTGTATGGCTACCTTAAGGCCCTCTCCTTCATATTCCAGTCTCTCATTCAAACCACTGCCTGGTAGCTGGACCCTAGCAACCTGATAATTGATGAAATTCAAAACTAGAGTGCTGCTAAACAAATTGCTAAATGATTCAAAATCACAAAACAAAAAAAATTAAGAGCAAATTCACTCAGGATATTACTACATCCTACTAAAAATGAATATAAAGGTAAACTACCCCTTCAAATTATACTTTCAAACTGGCAATTATTGGAATCTGGCAAATGCCAGAGGGGCTGCTGTAAGATGCCATAGACAGTTGCTATTTAGTGGGCTACAGTAATACTCCAAGGCTTAATAAAACACAACTCAAATACAATGGCAACTGACCTCGCCAAACGAGTGGATCTTATATTGTATGGCTACCTTAAGGCCCTCTCCTTCATATTCCAGTCTCTCATTCAAACCACTGCCTGGTAGCTGGACCCTAGCAACCTGATAATTGATGAAATTCAAAACTAGAGTGCTGCTAAACAAATTGCTAAATGATTCAAAATCACAAAACAAAAAAAATTAAGAGCAAATTCACTCAGGATATTACTACATCCTACTAAAAATGAATATAAAGGTAAACTACCCCTTCAAATTATACTTTCAAACTGGCAATTATTGGAATCTGGCAAATGCCAGAGGGGCTGCTGTAAGATGCCATAGACAGTTGCTATTTAGTGGGCTGGTGGGGGCTATTTGGGCCTATGCACACTTGAAATGCCAGGGCCTATTTTGAATCCCACTCCAGGATTGCTTTCAGATTTGGCTGAGGCTACAGTTCTTATCAATGTAGCTAGTTTATTGTGATACGCAAGTTGACTTTACTCTTGGTCCCAGTCCATTCAGCATAGTACTAGATACCTATATTTTTCCAATAAATTCTTGGTCAACAATACCTGGCTTAAATCTAGGTATTGGTTGTATAATAACAACGGTTCAAATCAACATAATAGAGTCAAGCTGACCATTCTCGGGCAGATTTAAGCTTTAAATTTTGCCCTTTCAGACCGAGCCAACAGCATATCTGGTCATAAATTGTCCAGATATCTATAGAACAGGTTCAGGACAATAACTGCATCACCTTTTTATGTGGCCCTCTCCCTACGGCCTGCATTGCCGCCCGAGGGCCAAATGATCAACCTTATCCCATCTGTAAAATATCCGCTTGTTTGGCAACCTCACCAGTTACATGTATGGCCACAATGAGAATGGTGTTTGTGCTTATTGACCACTATGCGTTCGGTGCACCAAGAGAGATCAAAAGCAGATGAGAAACGCATTAGAGTGCAGAGCCCCCAGGGGTAAATTCCCACAGGTGTTTTTCATTCTGTGCGGCTATTCTCAATTGTGTGCATTTGCATAGATCTTCTCTCCATTATCATAAATGGTGCACAGTCTTCTGCTACTTGCAGGCAGGAATCCTTTATTTTGTAAATTCCAGAAAACACAACTGAAGATCTGATTAGATGCAGTTTCCACTTTGAATGCATGACAAAAAAGCCTAAATAATAATAAAAAAAGTAAAAGAAAAACTTTACATTACATTACAGAAATGTTTTTTGGTTTCTCAGCAAACACACAGACATAATTACAAGAAGGCAGACAGGAATTAATCCCATCTATCCCTGTGGTGGATCTAGCACCCAGTCTTCATCTCTTAATCCTGTTATCACATACCTATTTGCTTTCTACCCCCGCAATCAGAAATTTAATTGGGGTTAATTGGTATACAAGATTGTACTTTAGGGTTAGTCCACACGAGGAGATTCAGGGAGATTTAGTCGTCTGTCGACTAATCGCCTCTTCTTCTGGGCGACAATTTCCCAGAACTGCCTTTACGTGTCTTCCCATCCTCTGTAATGAAAAGTCGCCTGCGCTAAAGCACACGTGGCGCTTCGTTTTCCAAAGTTGCCCAAAGTTACTTCAAATTTCACCCATCCAATCACCATTTAACTTAACCGGGATTTACAATTCACTGAGGAGATTCAGGGAGATTTAGTCGCCTGTCGACTAATCGCCTCTTCTTCTGGGCGACAATCTCCCAGAACTGCCTTTACGTGTCTTCCCATCCTCTGTAATGAAAAGTCGCCTGCGCTAAAGCACACGTGGCGCTTCGTTTCCAAAGTCGCCCGAAGTTACTTCAAATTTCACCTATCCAATCACCATTTAACTTAACCGGGACTTACAATTCACTGACAAATCAGAGCAGTAAGAAGATGCAGGCTCCCGCACACTCTCCAGCTCAGTGACAGCGGGGCCAGCTATCCAAGCAGCACGGGACAACACTCCCCTCTGTCCCCCCCTGATGGCGGCCCTGCATGAACCTTATACCATTTGACCACCCAGCATCAAAAGCAAGGGTACACTTGATAAAGGGTATCGACCGAAACATGTAGTGTAACCACAACCTGGAATAAACGTTTTGCAGAGTCTGCTGGAGTTCTCCTCCCTTTACTATTTTGATTTACTGGCAAAGAATACAGTAGTAGTCCTGCTATTATCCTTTATATGTGTCATCAAGATATTTCTCTGCTCCTTCACTAGTGGAACTTGCACTTTAATTTTCCCACTACAGGCTCACACCATCACTAGTGACTAGGGGTGATATAGAGAATCAGAAGGCCTGTTTGAATGAGAAACTACTTAAAAATGTCAAGGAGGCAGCTTTGGGGTTCTAGTGATGCTGAAAGAGCTCAAGGGGAATTAATAAAACTAACCGAGGTAAATTTCATCAGACTTAACCAATATGGAGTGTGGGAGGAATTCAGAGTACCTGAAGAAACCTACGCAAACAAGAACATGAAAACATTATGAACAAATTCCACTAGGGATTAACAGAACCTAAAACAGCGATAGGTGAGGCATGGAACCAGTTAATTCATATTCATATTAATTCACAGACCAATCTCATTACACAAATCTCCGAAGCACTAGTATTTGATATGGGTGCGTACTAATAAAGGTGTGGCCACACTGCCTATTTGTTTATGGGGGGGCATGAAAACACAAGTATATGACCTTAGCTCAGGACCCACCAGCACCCTAAAGGGGCCCTAAGAAAAGACAGAGGATAGGTCAGGCTGCAGACAAATTAAAAGAAGATTTAAAGGTAAAATTAGGCTGAAGCCATCCAAGGCTATTTCTTCCAGGCCGAGATGGCCACATGTATGGTTGTAAAAAAAGGGACTTATAATATCTATATATATTTATAGCAAATGTTTATTATGAAAAATTAGCATAAACCTTTTCTCAGTGCACTTTATGTTGATGGTTTTTATTATCAGTAGTTTGACAAGATTAGACAAAAAAGAGACACTCTACAACGTATATATTTTTAAAATATTTATGAATATAAGTGGGTATGGAATACAGAAACAATATATATACAAAACTCTGCAGTGACAACCATCTCTCATTTTAAGCCTACTGTTCTAAATATATTTAAATTATTTCTATCTCGTATTTTATCCTAACTGAGCTGTGTAAATCGATGCTGGTGGCAAAACCACCCTATTATGTTTAAATGTTTTTAGTAGCCTGGTCATAATTTCATAATTTATGGAATAAACCTTATCTGGTAAACCACACCTGTATTATATTGCATATATGCAAAAAATACACAAGCAGCAACCCAAATCTACTCAATCACAAATACATGATGTTGTGGAAGGTTTGAAAAATATAGCTGGGAGGCAGCATTTATAAAAAAACTTTATTATATATAACATTTAAAAAAAACAAATATTTACATAGAACTTTGCAACATAGCACTTTTCCAGTGTTATGGAAAGCTATGGAGGAATTTATAACCCAGTGGGGTTTATAAAAACATCCATTAATACTTGCTAAGGCTAAGGCCACACTAGGCGATAGCGCCGCGATTTGACTCGCGGCGACTTTTCGCCGCGACTTTTAAGCCGCAATCGCTGGGGAAACTTTTGCGCTGGCGTCTATGGGGAATCGCGACAAATCGCCAGCGTAAAAACACACGCGGCAATCTTTTCTCTACTGTCGCTCGAAATTGCCTCACTAGGCGATTTCGAGCGACAATAGAAAAAAGATCGCCGCGTGTGTTTTTACGCTGGCGATTTGTCGCGATTCTCCATAGACGCCAGCACAAAAGTTTCCCCAGCGATTGCGGCTTAAAAGTCGCGGCGAAAAGTCGCCGCGAGTCAAATCGCGGCGCTATCGCCTAGTGTGGCCTTAGCCTAAGAGTCAGAAATTGCCAAAAGGCACCAAAGTACAGCCTCTATCTAATCACCATGGTCTGAGTGGCACCTCTTTGTTAAATATGTTGATGACCTGATTCAAGGATTTCAGGATGAAAGTCAAGTGTCAGTCAAAGCTTCATAATTAAGTCACAACCTTTTAATACTAGTACCTCATTAGTAAATACCCCCACCAGCATGACAATACACACAGGCATATATGTGGGCCTGCTAAGTCAGTACAAACACTGACAGTTGTTGATTTATAAATGAACAATGCTATCTGCACATTAAACTCAAACACAGAACATAATTTAAAAAAAACATTCACAGGAAAATCAAATGTCATCAGCACAACACAATGCCCCAGTGCAAAAAAACTCACATTCACAGGGCACATTTTTGCATGACAGTTGCATTAGCAAGTCTGGACACATGGCAGTTGCATTAGCAAGTCTGGCAAGAACACACACACGCACACAAACACACACACATCCACTGTCTGAGAAGAGGGTTCATCTCCAGCAGTAAGAGTAGAACTACAGTTACCATGGTGACAGACACAAATCCTGCAGCGCACAGAATGGCTGGCCTAGGATAGGGCTGTGTGTATGTATATTAATCTATGATAGCAGCAAAAAAATGGTGCAGACAATCTCTCCCACCACAACCAGCTAACCAAGTTAGTTGTTAAACAGAGACAAATGCATGTAGGAATACAGTAAATCACTTAACTCACACAGGTGGTTTCTCTAGGCAACAACAAGAAAAAACAAACATATTTCTACTAATTAAATGCTATAAAAACATAACATTTGTATGTTCCCATTATATGACTGTAAAGCTGGCCATATATGTAAAGATTTTTAAAAGATCCAATCATTATCATGAGACCACGAATATTTCAAAATGATCGTTTAAATGTACAATGTGTCCATCAACTAAAAATACCATTTCAGGTTATATTGCCAGCAAAACTGAAGGGTAGCTGCCTGCTTGGCCCTGCAGACATAGTTAGATTGTACTTGGACCAATAAAGATTTTTTAACCTGGCCGATCAATTTTCTTACAGATGTCGGACGAAAAATCGTAAGATGTAAGATCATTCAAATCCCACTAACGTGACGATAATTTCGAAGGATTGGTCGGACTTCGCTAAAATAGGTCGTTCGGCTAGAAAAATCTTTGCGTCTATAGGGACCTTAAGGAATGTATAAACGATCCATAGATGTATATATGAAGCTGAATTACAGTTCCCCTGCCACCTGAAGCACTGTATTTCAGCTCTGTCAGGCAGTGAACTCAGGACATACTAGTGACAAATAAATAGCCTCATACTGCTTGGTTGTACCTCAAGCAATGATTATTCACTGTGGTCAATTTGAAACAGTTTAGTACAGCTGGCCATAGATGTGCAGGTTTTAGCCACATAACAGGCGAACGATTACACATTGCACACTTTCGACCTGTAACTAACACAGTACTAAAGCAATGGTAAAAGAACAAATCAGATGATATTCTGGCAGTGACAGCAATCGTAGGAAAGTTATGTCCGACAAATAGAAGTGACAGTCACCCATTCATACCACCAGGTAGGCAATACATGCAAATTATTACATACAGAAAAACACTAAGGCTAAGGTCACATAGAAGACTTTCTCTGTGTGAGACTAAAGCTGGCCATAGACTCAAAGATCCGCTCGTTTGGCGACATCTACAAACGAGCGGATCTTTCCCCGATATGCCATTAACGGCAGGGCTATATCGGGGGTAATTCGAACGTTCGGCCGTATGGTCAAACGATCGAATTACGATACGCCAAGGGGCTCCAACTAGTCGGTCGGGTAAAACTCAAACCTTCCCGATCGATATCGTGGCCAGATATCGATCGGGAAGACCCGTCGGAAGCCCCCATACACGGGTAGATAAGCTGTCAAATTGATCTAAATGACCGATATCGGCAGCTTTATCTGCCCATGTATGGCCACCGTAACTCAGTATGTGATCAGTAAACCCCTTTTTGGGCATAGGCACAACTGAGACAATTGTTCAGGAATTCACGGATCTCTCACTAATACTGGCTTGCTGCTAAGATGATAGGGGTAAACTTAATCAGTGTTGTTAGCCATGGATCAACAGCAGCACACTGAAAAAATGCACATCTTGCATCAAAAGCAGTCAAGCAGCATATTAAACTGCAGAAACAAAAATGCCCATTTGACCCTAGACTAATATGTTACAGATACACAAAATCTAGGATTTGGTCAAATCAGTATTCAAATCATAAGTTTTCTGCCAAACCAAACCCGAACTACAGGTCTAGACTGAGAATCAAAATAGGCTCTGGCTTTTCAAGAACACAGAGACCCAAACAGCCCACATAGAGGCCCAAAAAGCCCCCCACAGCCCAATAAATAGTGACTGTCTATGGCATATTACAGCAGCCCCTCTGGCATTTGCCAGAACCCACAGAATGCCAGTCCAGACCTGCCGAACTATGTGAGATAGAACATTTAAAATTAGGCGGTTGATGGCCATCAAACCTCAGTAGTGTATGGCAAAAAGGATATATTTTGCACTATAGTATAGAAGAGGTGTATATTCTGTTTACCATATTTAAAATCCAGTTTACTCACTTGTTAAGGTAATTAACTCCTTTTATCTAGTAATTATATTATCTGTAAGAAAAAGCATGCAGTGCACGTGGAAAGCATATGTCAGGCTGTAGAAGAACTGCATTGTTTCAAAAGCGAGAACCAGCAGTGGAGAAAGCACAAGCAAATTTCAAAACATTTAGGGGCAAATTTACTTAAGCTCGAATATCGAGGGTTAATTAACCCTCAAATATCGAAGTCGAAGGATTTAGCGCTATTCGTTAGATCGAATGAAAAAACATTCGATCGAACGATAAAATCCTTTGAATCGTTCGATCCATCGAAGTCGTGGTCGAAGTAGTCCATTCGATGATCGAAGTAGCCAAAAAAAACACTCGGAATTCGAAGTTTTTTTTCCTCTATTCCTTCACTGGAGCTAAGTAAATGTGCCCCTTAGATTTCAGTTACATTTAAAATCACTGGAACATTTTAATGAATATACTGGTAAAGTCCACATAATTACATTTTCTGTCAAGAGTGGCGTATGCTACTGGACTTATTGTCAGAACTCATAAGCCACCTTAAGTTCAAGTCTGCGTTTGTGAATCTGTCCACTCCTATCCGTTCTGACGTGGTGTGATGAGAAAGGATCTTATTTAACACCAATGGCTGTAACAATTACATGAAAACCACTGTCAATGAACCAATAACATGTCCATAGACCTGTAAACATTTTTTTTTTTGCATCCAGATCTCTAATGCTGGAACCTGGGCATACACTAACCAATTACCTTGTGACTCTACAGATCAAACAAATGGATTATATGTGGTCTGGCAGCACATGGATGACCTAATTACCCTTATTCAGCCTGCAGGCCAAATATGAATGTACAATACATATGGAGGACAGGCAGTCGGCTGTTTTCAGACTTTTAGGTTCCAGTAAACCCATCACTTGTAGCCTGACAGTGTGGGAGAAAAATGGCAATTGTAGATACTGTATGCAAAATCTGGAAAAGAGTTAACCCAAGGATTTAGGTGGCATCTGATCCCTGATGGGCATCATGAAACACATTATGCTTCTGCTTTACCACATATATATTAGTTTATAGTCCTTCTGCAGAGGGTGGCATAGGGTGAAAACAGAGTTCACCACAGTTTGTTAGTGGGATAATTTCACAGCTCTCTGTTCACTTGCACAGGATTTTCAGAGGATATTTATGAAAGAGGATATAACAAACTCCATTTTTCCCTTAAAAGCCTGTACAAATGAACAGAGTAGTTGGGAAGATCCCCTCTGGGGAACTCTATTTTTACCATTTGCTTAACATGCCCCATAATGTTATTTATACAGCAGCACAACATCTCCAGGTAAAACAATGAACTGAAAACAGAAAGTGATTAGGGACACTCAAAGGAAACCAACCTTTAATAGGGATTACTCACCTTTTCTACTTTCAGTTGTAAAAATTAAGTATGGGAACTTCCAAAATTCCCAAGCCGTGTGCACCGATCTCATTGGTTGAAATTGAAGGACTGTAAACTCCGATCTTTACAAAGCATATTTTAATAATTACCCTGATCTGTCACTTTGTCCTAGTCATCACTTTCACTTTCCAGCTCATGGGGATTTCTATCTTAGGAAAGGGGATCTCCACTTGGTTGATTCCCCTACCACTGTACCATTTGATGCTGGTGAAACGAATCATATATATATATTTTTTTTCTTTAGGTCACATGTACTTTTGCTGTTAATACCACTTATTTTTGGGCTGCAGGGAAGAAAATTGGATTTTATACTTATCAAGTTTAATAAACCAAACACATTGCATATGAAACCATGCTTTCTTTGGTCTTTGTGTCCCACTGTCACACCTTCTTTCGACTGGTGTCTGTGTTTGGTTTGTCACACTGAGTCACACAATAATAAAGGTGTTTATCGCTTGGGACTCAGACACATATGCATACCAATACAGTCACATAGACAGCCTGCAAATACACATATACATGATAATATACACACATAAATACATAAATGCATGGCAGGAAGTGTCCCCAGCTGTGGAATGTATCCCATAACCTCCAACACTGACCCCAGGCTGAGACATGCTGTTTATAGACTGTGCATAATGCATCATTTTCTGATAAATCCACACCACGTTCTACATTTAAAAACCTCAGATTATTATTTAATATTTCTTTGACAGGAAATCCTTCTTTTGAAGGTGCTGGGGAGCATACATTGGCAGTGTGCAAAGCTAAATGTAAAGCAAAGGTTGCAGCAGGAAGCCAATGTTTCTGGCACTTATTTACAGTCAGAGTCCATCTATATTTTCTAGAAAGGGTTTTTTTTTTTCCCAAATTTGTTCCAAATCCCACATCCTGCAAGATACTTAAGGCGGTCATATACAAGATGATAAAAGCTGATGACAGACCAAGTTGCAGCTCATTGGTCCCTGTATGGGGCCTTCCAACTGGCTTCCTAAAATGATATCTGGCCAAAAATCGACCAATTGGACAGGTTTGGACAGCTTAAGCAAAGAACACATCTGTTCATTGACACCCTGTATTCCCATTGTTTTTATCAGATTGTCAGCCCAATATTGCCCAGCTCAGCTTGTTTGCTAACCATGCGTATCTAGAACATCTTCAAGTGTATGGCCAAATTAACACTGTAAACCATGGGTGTGGGAGGGGGGCATTGCCTTCTCTTATTTACCTGGAGCATGTGCAAAAGTCTAAGCACATGCACCAACTGGATTCAAGAGGGAGAAATTTGTCTTCGCTCTAAGGAGCTGTAAAGAACAATGGGGGGCCATACACCCACATGGCTATGCCGTAGATCAGTGATCCCCAACCAGTGGCTCAAGAGCTACATGTTGCTCTCCAACCCCTTGGATGTTGCTCCCAGTGGCCTCAAAGCAGGAGCTTATTTTTGAATTCCAGGCTTGGAGGCAAGTTTTGGTTGTATAAAAACCAGGTGCACTGCAAAACAGAGCCTTAATGTAGGTTGACAATCCACATAGGGGCTACCAAATGGCCAATCATAGCACTTATTTGGCACCCCAAGAACATTTTTCATGCTAGTGTTGCTCCCCAACTGCTGTTACTTCTAATTGTTGCTCACGGGTTCAAAAGGTTGAGGATCCCTGCCGTAGATCAACCAAAACCCTGCTATCCTGGCTGGAAAGCCTCACCATTTTCACAGCAGTCTATGGTGCCCAGTTAGATTAGGACATTGACATAAATTCTGCCTTTCCTACCCTGGCTGCAGGCCTCTTTACAGTGGGGGTATCATATAGTAGCCCATTTGCTTCTTGTACCAGCTTCCAGAGTGAGACTGGCCTTCCCTAGTACCAAAGATTCTCCTGGTGGGCTATAACCCTATTTGGCCCCAGCCTAGGAGAATTCCCATCAACCCTTCCCTATTGCCACAATGGACCTATGTAAAACATATACCATGTATCACTATCTATATCTAATTGCTGGGAGAGTGGACCCAGAAAGACATGTTCTTTGGTAGGCAATAGGCAGGCCCAGGCTGGCAATCGGTTTATTCTGGTTAGAGGCTGTTTTAAAATGTCACTGTTTACAAGACTGCTGGGTGCTGTTTGGATCAATGTGTACACGAAATGGCTGGGCCTATTTGGCTCCCCTGTTCAGACCTGACCTTAGTAGACCCAGTCAACACTGCCAATTTTTAAATCTGATCCTGAAGCAATGCTCTCTGTGTGGGATATGTGTGTCACAGATCAGACAATGGCAGTAAGATATGTAAGAAACCTATCTGGTTACAACTATATTACAAGCACATGCTTCAGTATTTTCACCAGATCTGGCATTAAGTATACAGCTTTGTGATGAACAGGCATGCATGTGGCTTGGGGTGAAGAGATTATAAGGAGTTATGGGAAAAGAAAAGAATAAAGCAGGAAAAAATGCTCAGCAGAATTAGAAGTCCACTTTTGTACTACTTATAGTAAAGAAGCAGGATGCATACAACGCAGTGTAAGGAGGTACTGGGATGTATTTTACAGGATCCAATACTAGCTAAGAAGCTGGACACAAAACCATTGTTTGTGTTTAAAAATAATAGGTGTGTAGCGTCATGGGTGTCCAAAAGTTTGTATAACTCCAAGAATTGGGAAACTACCTGTGCATGGCTTAGATACAAAGGTAATTACAAATGTGGCAGAATGAGATGTAAATCGTGCCAATTTTTGAAAATATCAAAGGAGTTCATGGCTACTAACACAGGAAACGTATATACGATTAAGACATATTTTAATTGTGTATCCAAAGGAGTGGTTTACTTGGTGACATGCTCATGTGGATCCCAATATGTAGGAAAAACAGCAAGGAAGGTGGGGACGCACATTTTGGAACATATTTCGGCTTTGGGCAGGAAAGATTTTAAATCTGCAGTTGCACGACATATCCAGGAGAAACATTGGGGAGCCATTGATATACATTTTCAAATTATAGATGAAGCCCATTTTACCCCAGATAGAAAACTGAGACTAAGAGAGGCTTATTGGATCCATCAGTTGAAAACTACAGAAGTCTATGGAGGTATGAACAGAGAGTGGGAGATATCATGTTTTTATTAAATATTGCATTTATAAGTGTATCCATTGGTATATTGGGCTATAATCTATACACATATATATATTCCTTTATGGGTTTCCACGTAACGGCTCTTTGGAGTATAGATCATAAGTAATAACCCACTGTTAATACAAGAGAATATGGGGTGATAAAGATAACAACATAGAAACGAAAATAATACATTGTATCAAATTTGCAGTTTGGTTTCTTTGCCACAAGGTTGCATAGAGGGTGGGAACTCTGCTTTTTGTAGCTAGAACATGCAGTGCTAGATTAGATGTGGTTTGTGTTAATATGGATGATGTTTTACACTATAGAGGGTTAACATTTGTAGTGGGTGTGTTTAACCACTTTTAAACCAGGTGGAATTTGGTTGCCGGCAGCTTCTGATGAAGTGGCGGTGAGCCACGATACGTGTCAAGCAGGCAGCCAGAATGGAGGTGTTGATGCTGTAACTGGGTATTAAATGACTATTTAATAAAATCTCTACATTTTTAATAACTTTTTCTGGCGTCTTCAGTGCTCCATTCATTTATTTTTTCTCAGAATTATTATTATTATTATTATTATTATCACAGGGCTAGAAAGAAGTGAGCCTAGAGTGATTTCTAACTCCCTACAAGGCAACTGTTCAGTCTTTCCTCTTGTTCTAGAAATGAATACCAGATGTCAGGAGTGATCCTCCCAATTCTCTATGCCTGATAATATAATGAGACCAGTTGGCAGGACCAGTTACATATAGTATGGAAATCAGGACTGATGCTGATGCTGAACTACAAATCCCAGAAGCCATAGCTGTGTATGCAGCTGGGAGTTGTGCTTCAGCAACAGGTAGAGGTTTCACATTGCTAACATATTTTGTACTGGGCTTGGGGGCCACAACCTCCCTGTTGTCCTCTGCTTCTCCTATACCCAAAGCCTTTGAATATTGCATTTTCAGAAGGAAATGGCAGCTCGTTCAGTTTACAAAACAATAATAGTGTTTCATTACCCTCCTCTAGTTCCCCCATTCGTGCCTGTAACTACAGAGGACGCAAACCCTGCGACTGCAGCGGGGCCCAGGTAGGGTTGCCACCTTTTCTGGAAAAAAAATACTGACCTTCCTATATATTTATCTTTTTTCCCTATTGATAACATTTGGATAAACCATCATTTTTACCGGGCAGGCTAGTAAAATACCGGCCAGGTGGCAACCCTAGGCAAAGCAGGTATAGGGGCCCCATGAGGCCCTAATTTATATACAATATCAATAAATATTGGTCAACCTCTAGGCATTTTGGTGCCTACAAAATGATTTGATGTGGGGCCCCATAATATGTAGTTAAGCCACTGCCCCATCCCCAATTCCCTTATTTCCTTGCTCATGCACCGCTTTTTCCCCGCGCCCTATAACGTCTATACAGTCAGCGAAAGGGAATATTTATCATGTCATGTTTTGCAAATCTGTGACATTTTTTTCCAATATCCTAATGCAATTATCCACTACTGCGCTGCTAATATGTGAATTACGATAACCCTCCCCAATGAATTTCTTGGGCAAACCCCTAAACACCACATAGCGGGTTTAACTCCCTGGCCACACCCCCACAGCCAGTAGGCGTTTTTTATTGGCTGAGCTAGTCGTCTCAATCGGAGTTTGCTTTTCCAATTGGTTGGGCCACTCCCAGTGCCCCTATAAAAGAAAGGAGCGGATTCTTATAGAGACATCTGCACCGAGCGCTCAGCGAGGTAGAAGAGTTATCGTGAAGTGTGTAGTAACCGCTTTACGTTTGCTTCTCTGTGTGGAAATCGACAGTCACAATGGGTAGCGTAGAGTCCAAGTGTAAGAGTGTGGATATCCGCAGCAACAAGCAGGCAGACCAACAGGTAAGGCACAAGGGCTGCTGAATAGAACCACATCATTCCCTGGCGGCTTTCTCTTGGGCGTTGTGAAAAAGAAGCCCCGGGCTGGAGTTTAGGGAGGCAGGGTTGGGTTGGTGGGCATTGGCAGTAAGAACTGCACGTACTTACCCTTGAATTATTTCCCCTCAGGAAAACGGGCATGTAAAAACCAATGGCGACGCCCCCACCAATCAGAATGGCGATGTAGCTCCGTCTAATGGCTCCGCTGAAGCCGCTGAATCGGGAGAAACCATCGAATCGGCACCCCCCGCCAACGGGGACCCCAAACCTGAGGATCCACCGGGAAAGCAGGCAAAGAAAAAGAGGTTCTCTTTCAAGAACCTGAAGTTCGGTAATAACCCCTTCCGCAAAACCAAAAAAGAGCAGGCGCCAGGAGAAGAGACCCCTGCAGATGAGAATGCAACAGAGTCCCCCCAGGAACCAGAGAACAAGGATGAAGCCGCGGAAGCATCTCCAGAAGCAGTAGCAGAGAATGGCGAATGTGAGCCAGCAGCGCCCTCTAGTGATAATACAGAGGAAGTACAGCCTGAGCCTACTGCCCCCACTTCTACTGAAGATTCCCCGAAACCTGTAGAGAATGAAGCCAGCACAGAAGCCTCCACCGAACCCCAGAAACAGGAGGAATAGGAGCGATGCAGGCTCCTCTTTTAAAAGACTTTAGTGCATTGAGCCTTCCTTCTCACGTACCCCCTGCCCTGTCACCCTTGGAGGGATAAATAGTCCCTGTTTGTAAGTATGGGGCTATTTCAGTTTAAATTTCCTTGGACAAAGTGTAGCCATCCTGTATAAACCTATAATCTGTCCTCTCTGCATATACATGTGTGCTAGCAGAAACAAATGCCTGCAAGGGACACATTTATACACGAGTCAAACCCAGAGTGTCTTTTTTGTTCAGTTATGTGACGGCTCCCATTCATGCATCAATGGAAATCTGTAGGGAAGATTTCTATGGACTTCAACTCTAAGGAAAGATAAATTAAAGCTACATACAACTGATACAGCGTTTTTTTCCCTCCAGGCTCCTTTAAATACAGTGTTTGAGGGCAGACCTATATTGTGCCAAAAGCTGCCTTCCTCCACCCTTCCAAAAAAGTTCCTTCACTGTACCACTTGTAGCCCCTAGAGCAGAAACTCTTGTGTAGGGTGGGATCACTTCCCTTTGGAGCTGACATTGCACATCATCTGTGCCACCACTAATTCTCTTGGGCGTCCTAAGGTCATGGGTAGGCCTAAATCAGAGCTTTAACTGGTTCTGTTTTTTAATATCTGGGCTCAGAGTCCCATCTTGTATGTCCCCTCCCCCCTGCACATTTCTTTACCCGAGTGTTTGTCTGCAGACTGGAACTCCTAGAATGAACTTTTTGTGAATAAGCTGAAATGGCAGTTTTAGTCTGGCTTGGGATGTAAGTTGTGAGCGTGGGTTAATTTCTGTAAATACTTTATTTTTTTAATGGTCTGTTTATGTGGTGACTTTTCTAACTCAAAAGTTGTATGTTTTCATTGATATTTTAAAAAAAGAAATAAATTTTAACCCCCTTTATTCTGTAGTGTGTTGGTCATAATATTAATGGGTTGGTACTTTAAATATTGCCCCCTCAAACATTCCATTACATATAAGGCAAATGCTAAACTTCTCCAAACTGGTGTTGCTGTTCTGTATGTTTGGGCATAGGAAGAATACAGAACAACTCATTAGCTGTTTCTGGGTTAATGATCACTAAAGCTTCTCCTTTTCATATGTATAAAGGTTGGGGGTTGGTATGGGATTCCTTTATAGTATAGGCTAGACCGCAACTTTCAGGGCAAACAATAGCCCTGAAAGTACACCCCCCCCCCCCCCCCCGGAGTTAAGCAATAGCATTAATCACCCACTGATTCTTTCCCACTATTTAGGTTGGGGGATGGTATTTGGAACTAATCAGGGTGTGGTGGTGATTCTATGTGCTACCTTTAAAAGACCAGTAACTTTTTTTTTTTTTTTTTTTTTTTTTTATTAAATTTGTTTCTAACAAGGCAATTTTTTAACTTTCAATTTGCAAAGTCTTAAATTAATTACCAATTCTCTGCTTGCGCTCCTCTTTGGAAAGGGCGACAATCCATAGTGCGTCGCTTGATTTCTCCTCCCTGCCTTCTATAGGAGAGAGCCAGGGAGAAGAAATCAAGCGCCACATGCTAGATTGTCCACGTTTCTGAAGAGGAGTGCAAGGAGAGAATCGGTAAGTAATTTCTTAAAGACTTTGCGAATTGAAAATTAAAACTGCCGTATTTTTTTTTCGTAAGTAGAACAAATTTTTTTTACTGGTCCTTTAAACCACACTTTGCATAGGAGTCCTGTCAATAAGGGGAATAATACATAACCACCCATTTCACTGGACAATTAGAAAATCTACACCTCCAAATATAAGCAAGACCAACGAGGCCCTAAAGGTAAGTATCTGTGCGGTACAAGTGTTTCTAGCCACTGCATTTTTCTCAACTATTTTTCATAGAAAACAGTTTCTTGCAAACGTAGGGCCATTTGTCTTACATGGTGTCATCTGGACACCCCAACCACACTGGGGGACCTCCCATTCGCTTCTGTTTAGGTCCATGTCATTACAGCCTGTGACAGTCGTCAATTTGCTCTGTTTAAAAGGAGCACTGTGTCTATATACACCTTTTGTTCTAAACAAAATTAAATGGGGCTTTGAAAATGAAAGCTTTTAGCTATTTCTAATCTATATAATCATAAACCAATATGGGTTATTTTTACACAAAGTGGGACATGGCCTTTTGTCTACGACTGCCCGCAGGCAGAGATCATTGGTATGCAAAGCTCCTCTCTGCCTATTGTAGCTGTTGTATATGTGCCCTACTAAATGCAGTAACAATATGTTATTGATTCAAAATTTCATGTTCTGCCCGAGGGCAAGGGATGGACAAGGTGTCCTACAGGCCTATGTGTAGTCAATCCTTGGTAGTCTTATATAATTCAGAAATATCAATACTAGTGAGCAGATTCATCAAGGGTCGAATTGAGCATTCAAATTTGAGGTTTTTTTATGGTCAGATTTGACTGGGAGTTATCCAAATTTGAATGAAGTTTTTAAAGAAATTATATTTGAGATTTATAATACTCTGGCCCTTTAAAGGAAATGTAAAGGCAAAACGACTGCTGTGAATAGGAAACTTCTGACACTCAACTGTTTTGCAGGGGAAATATACTTTCAAACAGCAGGGGGAGCCCTCCACCTTACTTCCCAGAGCTCAGGCAGCTTTGTTTATTTCCCTGTAGAGCAGCTGGCAGCCATGTAGAGATTCATATCTGTAGCAGTCAGAGCAAGTAAATGAAGGGGGAATTTCACTGCATACAGCCAGGTTTCTTATAAAAATGGTACAGATTTATTATTGGTGATAGCTTTCTTTTATCAGTTAAACATAAAATGGGATTTTATTTTTGCCTTTACATCGTTTCCAACTCCAGCTGCAGGAACAAAGATCATGGGAAGTCCTGCCCGGTTTTCCTAATTTGGAAAACCGGGCAGGCAGTTTTGACCCGGACAGCCCTTCAAAAAACCAGGCTGTTCAGGTCAAAACCGGGCAGGTGGCAACCCTAGCCAGATTTAAACAGAAACTGGGATTCTATTTGGAGGATTATTTTGCTGCAGCCACTAGTTCTGGAGAGTTGGAGAAAGTTTGTATTAATCAATACAAAAACTATAAAATTCACATTAGACTACATGACAACACAGGTCCCAGTGCAGTCTGCATATTCTGACTATTCATCAGTCTCACTGTATCGGCTTCTATGGCAGATATTGTTCTGTTTTGATCATTTATGGCGATCCCTAAGCCTCCCAACAGCAGCCCAGACCACACTAAGCATGTGCATGGTCTTGCAGAGATGTATAATAAAGTTAGTGACCCCCTGTGGCCAACTTTGAACGCATAAATCATTTGTTTAATTCTTCTGGTGCAGTAAGTTTGTTTAGAATACAAAAAACAGCATTTCTAGCATTATTCTATTTTAGACTTTAGTTTCCCTTTAATACAGATAATTACTACATGGCAGCACAGAATGCAAGTAGCATCAGAATTTAATAATCAGTCTTGTAGCATCATCTTATATTACAGGCCCTCACTTTATGTTTGATAATTTGCGACAACCCCTAAGCTTAGCTTCTCAACAGCTGCTCAAAGCCCACTGAGCATGTGACTGTCGTGGTCACTTTCCAAGATGGTGACCCCGTGAAGTTCTGGATTATTGCTGCTATTGAGATGCTGAAACTTTAGGCTGGTGCAATAAATGCAGTATATAAAGGACATTTTTAGCCATATTTATTTTTAGGGTTCTCCTTTAAAGGGAAAATTACTTCAGCAGAGAAAATACAATCAAGATGGGGCTGACGGCAAGCAACAATAGCTGCATAAGACACATGGCTGATCCTCCACCTAGATTTTATTGCTGGAGCAGAAATGCCAATGCTTGACCAATACTGCCTCTTTACTTGCAAATAGCTGTCACTGTGCACACGGAACAGATTTTGTGTAGAAAACACTCCGTATGCAACAAGTGGATGCACGTATACTGAATAACAGGAGCAGAGGCAGTATCAGGCTAGCACTAGTTTTCTTGCCAGCAGAGGATCCATGACCCATGCCAATACTGTACACAAATTAGGGAAGAGCATATGTTGGAGCCAGAGACACAGCAGCCTACATGAAAATCTGTTCTCTGCAATTAGACTGTCATCACTAAGTATATATTCTTTCCTAATTGTAACATGGGATGCAGAAATTTGCATGTCTCTCCATGACAAGGTAAGAATCTCACCCAAAACATTTTCACAGAATAAGGTACAGACGGGCCTATGGAGCACTTTTTTTCCCATCTGTAAATGAAATTGATGCAATATGGTCAGATATTCTAATAAGTAATTGGTTAAACAGGGTTCATCTTTATCCAAGAGAAATACATTACATAGTTAAATTGGGTTGAAAAAAGACAAAGTCCATCAAGTTCAACCCCTCCAAAGGAAAAACCAGCATCCATACACACACCCCTCCATACATAAATACTATATACCCATACCTATACTAACTATAGAGTTTAGTATCACAATAGCCTTTGATATTATGTCTGTCCAAGAAATCATCCAAGCCATTCTTAAAGGCATTAACTGAATCAGCCATCACAACATCACCTGGTAGTGCATTCCACAACCTCACTGTCCTCAATGTCAAGAACCACCTACGTTGCTTCAAATGAAAGTTCTTTTCTTCTAGTCTGAAGGGGTGGCCTCTGGTACGGTGATCCACTTTATGGGTAAAAAGGTCCCCTGCTATTTGTCTATAATGTCCTCTAATGTACTTGTAAAGTGTAATCATGTCCCCTCGCAAGCGCCTTTTTTCCAGAGAAAACAACCCCAACCCATTGAAAGAGTTCAGGACAACCAGAGGGGGGGGGGCGGGGAATAGGTGCTTTCCCATCAACAAATGTTTTCACGTGCCATGGAATTTCAGACTACAGAAGTTGTAATGAGTGAGTCATTTTTTAATTAGATGGTTGCTCTTTGCTTAAAGCATTATACTATTAACTGTGGGTTTAAAGTCCTGCACGGGTCCATTTTTTGAAATCAGTACCTGACCCATACCTACAATTTGACCTGCATGTTGCCGCTACCTGCTCCTGACCTGCTTATTTGCTTCCTGGACCCCAAACCTGCAATATGATTGTGGTTTATGGTTGCAAGATGTGCTGATGATTGATGCAGCCGCACGCTAGTCCAGAGACTCCAGCCATGAAAAAAAATGGCACTGCCCACCCAGCGCCCCTGATAGTGATGACGAAGAAATTCAGTGACGTCACAACGCATTCCTCAGATCTTGCAACATTTAAAGTAACGGCTGGTGCTGCCTGCAGCATAAAAAGCCAGCCAGGGCAGAAACAGACAAAAAGTTTAAAATTTAAATATAAGAACACTCCTGAACCAGACCCAATCTATGGGGCACATAGAACAGTGGGTTGTCAGCCGAAAACCGTCCCTCATTAACATGAGTATGATTTTCCTCCCACAACACTGCCAGGCATCCAGTATTCCATGGGTACCTGACCCGATGCAGGACTCGACTGTGTGTGTATTGATCAATCATATAAACACTATACACACAATTACCAAATCCTTATCAAGCCCATTTCTTTGTGACTATATCACAAAAATTTTTTTTAAAGATCTTTTAAAGATCTTATTTTCCGCACACTGTAGATTACTTCATGTAATATATTAATCAAAATTAATATAGTTATGATTTAATTTTTTGAGGTTTTTTAATTCCAAATACAAAAACAGTGAAAAATGCTATACAAATATCAATTTAATAAATACAATTAATTATACCACAATTCATGTATATATAAAACACCATATATTGTTTGCACCATATTTTTAAAAGAATTAATTTAGCTGCTAATCATTGATTATGCAGATAATGAGGCTTGGAGGAGACAATTAAAAACGCAACATCTGGATCAGCATTCCTTGTTTGTCAAATTGAATGATGTCCATGGTATTAACCTGCTTAAGTAAAAGTCACAATGAAGCGCTTGTTAGTGGTTTTAAACATTGTATGCAGGACATATTCACTTCATTGCTGATAAGAAACAATGTAGCATGCAGGACATATTCACTTCATTGCTGATAAGAAACAATGTAGCAGAGTGTGGGAATGTATTCAAAACACTTGCAGCCGTAGATACGAAGAAATACTGCGCTGAAATTCCAGACAGATTAGTATGACCGGCTCACATAAATTTCAGGTAGTAAGTATAGGGTTGACTGTCAGTGGGCTACACGCCAAGCATACATTACTTATCGGTGTAATCTCTGTGGCGGTTACGTTGCTTGCAGAGCTATCCTGGCTTGCACTTCCAGAGCCGATCTGAAGAGCCAAAGGTGCCAGTTACTCCTCGTTCCACGTATCTGATTTTCAGATTGTTAAATGCGCTCAAATGATAGCGTTTCTCTCCTCCACATGGCCTATCAGCAGTCAACCCTATACTGAATACCTGAAATTTATGCGAGTGGTCATACTACTTCTGTCTGGATTTTCAGCGCAGTATTTAAAAAAGGCACAGCTCTTCGTATCTACGGCTGCAAGTGTTTTGAATACATTCCCACACTGCTACATTGTTTCTTATTATCAGCAACGAAATGAATAAAAATATGGTGCAAATAATATATGGTGTTTTATATATACATGAATTGTGGTATAATTAATTGTATTCATTAAATTGATATTTGTATAGCATTTTTCACTGTTTTTGTATGTGGAATTAAAAAACCTCAAAAAATTAAATCATACATTTTTGGTCTCTGAGGATTTATTAATTTTGATTAATATATTACATGAAGTAATCTAGAGTGTGTGGAAAATAAGATCTTTAAAAAAATCTTTGTTGTTGCATACAGTATTTTAAATACATAGGAAGAGAGGCCAGGACACATCATAGCTAGGTTTTCAATGAGGTGCTAATCACATTATTGCAACAGGCTTACATGAGAGGCTTCAGAACATTTATGTTCTTTTCTGACCTCAGGAATCGAGATGTTGAATACTGCTTATCTGCCCAATACACTACAGGTTACACTTTCTCTTTATTTTTAACATGCTTATGTTAAAAAATTCACACCTTGCCTCCTTTCACCTCCTTTAGCAGTCAACAATTCATCTCTCAGGGTGTGTGCAGCTGTGATTTTTGGAGAGCTAGTAGGAAGGGGGCACATCCACACTCATCTGTCTGTCCACTTTTTGGCTCCACTGTCAAAGTGATCTTGAAATACTTGCATTGATGCATTTACATTGCGATAATTGTTGTATGGTTAGTGCTAACACTTGATAGAAGATATCTAGTATAAGTAATTCTAACAACTGGACTTGCTGAGTAATCATTGAAGATGTTTCACTGGTTTTAACAGTTGAACTGAAAATCATCTTCAATGATTATTCAGCAAGCCCAGTTGTTTTAGAATAAATTATACTTGATATACAATGACCTGGATAAATGAAAATCTTAAGTCACTTGATAGAAGAGTTGCTTTTCTGTAATTGCTCTCCAGTATGACATATAATAAGGTGTGTGAAGACCATAGAACTGCCCTCCCAGTTATCCATTAAAAAGGGATCATGTGAAAATTCCAGTGGTTTTGCATAATAATTTCTACAGAAATTTCAAGGCACATAGCCGCATACATGGGCCTTAGCCCAAAATTGAACTTTTTATGGCAATCTTCTAATTTTAAGAGAGATTTAACATATATCTCTCTCACTAAAGGGAACCAGCTGCCATATTTTGAGACTTAAGATTACAGGTGCAAATCGGAAAATAAAAATCAATTTTGGTGTAAAGTGTATATAAAACAGCAAGTGCAAATAGCATTCCTACAAAATATATCAGTTACAAATGTGGTAAAAAAAAAAAACCAAACAAATATAGGTATATGTACCAGGTTTTATTACAAATCTTTTCCACAACTCAAACCATAAAAAAAAAGAAATTTCCCATCACAAAAATTGGACATAAAAATTCTCCATTTCCTTCACTCCATGAATCCCCAAACTCTCCAACCCGCTATGATTAATGGTAGAAACCCCAATTGCAATACCCACAATCCCCAGTATGAGGTAACTGTGGAACAGGTTTCCCCACATCTAAGAATCTGCTTCATGCACTAATCTGGAGGAGGGTTAGCAGCATTAAGAGAACAGGGAATCCCTGAATAGTTTAGTGGAAGAGAGGACCTTCAGTTTCTCCCCATCCCTTGAGGAAACAACCAACCCTCTCAAACCAATTTGGAAGACGGCTGGACCCCCCCCTCCCCACCGCCTAATCCTGAGCATAAGGTGTACATATTCTCAATGTACTGTAGCAGACATGTCTTGTTGTCTGACAGGAGATGTGTATATGGAAGGAACAGAGAAATATATCCACAATGTATTGCACCACTGATGATTACAGAGGCACAGGAATATGTGGAACATTTTTATATAAAAAAGGAAAGGTAAAGAGCTGGAAACATCTGGTAACAGATGTGAAATTTAACTAATCCACTAAAATTACCATTTCACCCCCCTGACACGAATAATTTAGCCTGTGCTGGGATAGGATATAGAAGTGGTTCTGTACAGGGCATATATGAAACTATAAGAATTTGTTTGGTCTTGGGATTTTCTCCCCGTACTTGTAGGATCAGGCTGATTTGGTCTCTTCTTTTACCCTGTGAAAAAATTCAAGGAAATGCACTCCATCATTTTGAACACAAACAAAATATGCCATCCAAATACACTATAAGCAAGGTTATCAACATAAAAAATTAGCTATTTCACTGCAGGGATGATTCAGGCCTTCCTGACCTCACCAATTGATGAATGGGCTTTAATAATTTTTATGCTTTAAACTGTGCAGCAGCTGCCATCTTATCTGGTGAAGTGTCTTCAATAAAGTTGAATGGAAACAGATCCATCTCACTTTTGATCACCCAAGAATATTTTATATTGTAACCTACCACTGAATGTGCCTTTGCTAGTAAAGTCTGCACCTGAGGAAGGGTGGTGGGAGCCCAGCAAAACATTGTGCATGCCACACACTGATTGCAAGGGATTTTGTCATGATTTTTATGGCATAGTTTTGATTACCAATTACACTGTTGAAAAACAGATACCCACTGGCACATACTACTAAAAAGTATATTATTAAAATGGTTTATTTACATGAAGCAGGGTTTTACATTTGAGCTGTTTCATGCAGTATATTTTAGAGCATTGATCCCCAACCAGTAGCTCGTGAGCAACATGTTGCTCTTTAACCCTTTGGATGTTGCTCCCAGTGGCCTCAAAGCAGGTGCTTATATTGCTGGCTTGGAGAAAGTTTTGGTTGAATGAAAACCAGGAGTACTGCCAAACAGAGTCTCCTGCAGGCTGTCAGTCCTCATAGGGGCTACCAAATAGCCAATCACAGCCAATATTTTGCACACCCAGGAACTTCTCATGCTTGTGTTGCTCCCGAACTCTTTTTAAATTTGAATGTGGCTCACAGATAAAAAAAGGTTGGGGACCCCTGTTTTAGAGAGACAGTTTGGGGGGGGGGGGTATAGTTTTTCTTTAACATTTTGTAAAAACATGTATTCCCTAGACAGAATTACTTTAATGAAAGGGCTATCATTCTCAATTAAAACATCTGTGTGCTTGCCTTTAATTTATTACATTGCAAACACTGCAATAGAAACCAGGAATTTCAATTATGTCAATGCCATTTTTTAGAACAGAATATAGAATAGCAGAATAGATATGTAGCTATCCAAAATCAATTTATTTCTTTTACCGTTTGCTGTCTGTCTTGTCATCTTTAAGTTTCTCCTCTTCTTTAACATCTGTTAAAGTAAACATTAAAAAGTTATAAAACATATGAGAAGGTACAAAATCAGATCTTGTGACAAAAGATGTTCACTTTCAGTCATACACTATATGGCCAAAAGTATTCAGATAACACAGCTAAAATCCATCACCTACATTTTAACACTCATTGCAGAGTTCCAAACTGCCTCTGGAAGCTATTTATCAGAATGTTGTTTATGGATGATCAGCTACATGAATGGCTAATATCACTATGTGCAATGAGCGAGTGGTGTAAAGATCTATGCTATTCTAGAGAGGTGAAAATGGATCATCTGAAGTTATAAAAATAGTGCTTTAAATCAGGCAACAGACTAGTCTGGGTTTGGTCGATGCCAGAACTGCTTCATGTCTGAATTATAAGGCCAACTGTAAAGTTTGTATCTTGGCATATTTTTCATGATTTGGGCCAGAGTCCTTGGTTTGTATAAAAGCAAATATTAAAGGGATTGTTCACCTTCAAACAACTAGTTTTCAGATCACCAGAAATAACGACTTTTTCCAATTACTATCTATTTTCTTTGTGTCACTGTTTTTCTAATATTGAAGTGTAAAGTGTAATTTTTCACTTTCTGAAGCAGCTCGGGGGGGGGGGGGGGTAGAGAAGGGCAACTAAGCTGGTAAAAGGTATGGGAAATTTAACTATGAGGATTGTCCAAATTAGGGTTGTTCACGCTGGAGAAGAGGCGCTTAATAATCTCTCAAATGCTTTATTTTCCAGCTGACGTGATGTCACCCATCCCGATTAGAAGAAAGGAGGTTATGAATAAATATTCTAAATGTTTTTTTTTTTTTACAGTGAGAGCTGTGAAGATGTGGAATTCTCTCCCTGAATCAGTCGTACAGGCTGATTCATTGGATAGCTTTAAGAAGGGGTTGGATGGCTTTTTAGCAAGTGAGGAAATACAGGGTTATTGAAGATAGCTCATAGTACAAGTTGACCTAGGGACTGGTCGGATTGCCATCTTGGAGTCAGGAAGGAATTTCCCCCCCTCCCTGAAACAAATTGGAGAGGCTTAAAATGTTTGTTTTTTTTGCCTTCAACTAGCAGTTTGGCTATATATAGACTTAAAAGGCCGACGTCTCTTTTTATCAACCTAAATTTGGCCTGCAGATAGATCTGACCTCAACCCAAATTATTGCCTACAGGATGAATTGGAATGCAAAAAGCAAGCTAGCTAACATTAATGCTCAAACATCTAGTGAAAAGCCTTGCAGCACAGGAAGAGGGTTATATCAGCAAAGGGCAGGCAAACCTCATTTTAGAACTATTAGTTTCTGTCACTGTGATTTTGAAAGACTTGCAGTGGTACCACAAAGTTAATGTAATTAATTCTGGTTGGTACAGGTAAGGTAATATAAAGTGCTTGGTCAGCAGCAGCGTGAACACACGGCAGTGCAATGGTCAATTGTTTATACAAATTAAGACAAAGCCAACATTGTACTTTCTAGGAATGTATAAAACCCATGTCAGGATCTGCAATCTGAAAACTTACTACTTATTAATACATCTTGCATAAGGCTGAGGTCTTTCATCCCAGGATAAAAGAACAGAAATCATGCAGTGTGAAAAGCTATATAGTGCAAGGGAATTGGGAATCTCTTTCTTTTTGCATTATTACCTCCTATAACACAGGACACATTGCAATAATGTCAGTATGTGGTAACAGCACATTCAAAGTTAGCATGCCTTAAAGGAATTGTTCAGTATAAAAATAAAAACTGGCTAAATAGATAGGCTGTGCAAAATAAAAAAATATTTCTAATATAGTTAGCCAAAAATGTAATGTATAAAGGCTGGAGTGAGTGGATGTCTAACAGAACAGAACATTACTTCCTGCTTTTCAGCTCTTTAAGTTTTCACATCTTGGTTAGCTGGCAGTAACCAATCAATGACTTGAGGGGGGGCACATGGGCCAGAACTATTGCTTTTGAATCTGAGCTGAATGCTGAGGATTAATTGCAAACTCACTGAACAGATATGTCCCATGTGACCCACTGACTAACTCAAGAGTTAGAGAGCTGAAAAGCAGGAAGTGTGTTCTGTTCCATTAGACATCCACTCACTCCAGTCTTTATACATTACATTTTTGGCTAACTAGCTATATAAGAAACTTCATTTTGCACATACTATTATTTACCCAGTTTTTATTTTTGCACTGAACTGTTCCTTTAAGACTTAAAGGGATTCTGTCATGATTGTTATGGTGTCATTTTTTTTCTAAATGACACTTTACACTGCAAATTCACTCTACCATGTAAAATTTCAGAAAGATACAAGGAAGGTCACGTGCACACTCAGGCCCTTCAATGGTGTTTCCGCTTGGGGCTTAGAAGCCCTAGGGAGACGGCACCCCCAAAATAACGAGTAATCCAGTAAAGCAGGCTAGCACACACAGCGAGTTAAACCGGGGTCATACCCCTGGTGCGTTTATTGCGTCACAACGTTTCGGGGGCGTTGCCCCTTCATCACCTGACGAAGGGGGAACGCCCCCGAAACGTTGTGACACAATAAACGCACCAGGGGTATGACCCCGGTTTAACTCGCTGTGTGTGCTAGCCTGCTTTACTAAATTTCAGAAAGAGCCAGTGCTGCACTATTGATCTACTTTCTGAAAGACAATTGTTTCTCCTACTCAATGTAACTGAATGTGTCACAGTGGGACATGGATTTTTACTATTGAGTGCAGTTCTTATATCTACCAGGGAGCCGTTACCTGGTTATTTTGAAAACACCTCTGCATTGTCAAAGGTGTTATTCAGCAGATCTTGTGTTTATTTTGCCTTATCGAATAAATAAGTTACTTCAAAATGACAACAGCATGCGCAACAGGCAGGTGTCCAGATGCTTTAATCCATATAGTGTGTCTATATTGTAGTAGAGAGACAATAGCTTCTAATGGGCTACAAGCAGAGGCTTTCCTGTTACCTTTCTTGTCGTCTGCTTCCTTTTCCTCTTCTGTTTTAACCCGTTTTAGTTTCTTGAAACTGGCCATGTTTCTGCGACCTCCCTCCCCTTCATCCTCAGAATCTGAGAACTCCTCGTCGCACGCAATCCTTTTATCGGATGACCGAACTGCAGGACAGAGCAAATGCCAATGAGAACGGATATATGTATGGGAGCTTTAAAGGGATGTTTCATATTTAATATATTATAGAAACCCTAATTCTAAGCAACTTATCAGTTGGTCATTATTTACAGTTTTTGAATTATTTGCCTTCCTCTTAGGACTCTTTACAGCTTTCAAATAGGGGTAAACGGACCCCATCTAAAGAACACATGCTCTGTCAAGCTACAAATGTGTAGGCTATTGTTACTTTTAATTACTCATCTTTCTATTCAGGCCCTCTCCTATTCATATTCCAGTCTCCAGTGTGGTTGCTAAGGTAATTTGGCCCCTAGCAACCAAATTGCTGAAATTGCAAACTGATGGGTTGCTTAATAAAGAAAACTAAATAACTCAAACACCACAAATAAAAAAAAAATTGAAAATTGTCTCAGTATATCACCCTCTACATCATACCAAATATTAATTTTAAAGGTGATGGTGAAGGGGAAAGCTAATAGTAGTTACTGCTTACTGGAAATGCGCTTGTCAGGATCTTCTTCATCTTCTTCACCACTGTCATCATGTACAGAGTCCTCTGGGATGGCTTGCATCTGAACTCCTGGAGCATGGGGGAGCATGCGCAAGTTCTCAAAGAGGCGCTGTCTGTAACATATGCAACTACAGTTTAGTACACAGCTTGATGCTTACCAGCTGCTGCACATAACATTCTCTTTTACTTACTTGATTTTCTCCAGATATTCATTAGTGTTCTGATTGGTCATGTTGGATGGACTGATGTGAAGTTTGAAGTCCGGTCCAAAATATTCAAAATAATCATTGTATGGAAGCTCTGAGGGTAGAAGACACACACACACTTTAGAACATTAAAAAAAAAAAGAACACTATAATGAGAAGTAAACAATTATGTATATTGTTACAGCAATAGCTCAGGGACAGGCAACCTACAGATCTGCAAGTCATGCTATGAATGTTTACTTTTCCTGGCATAACTAATTGGGCATACCAATACCACAAAAGACCAATTATGCCACAGAACAATTTGTAATAAAAGCGATTTTCAGTCATTTAAAAAAGGCTAGTGGTTTTAAAATTTGTAAAGGACAAAACATACATTGTGTCTTGTCAGAATGATTTCTCACTCACAAGGGCAACAAAATGCCTGCAAAACACCTCTCCACAGGCTAAGCCAAAACCACCAATGTAATTGCGTTATCACTCGAAAATCCGTTTGTAAGCAATATTGAGCAATAATTAAATTGCACAGGGTAATTACAAGTGTAAGCAGCATAGCAAGGGCCAACCAGATACAGCTTTCACTAGCAATTGCATTTACAAATAACTTAAAAATTACGGAACATTTGTAATTATATTTTCTTTCATTAGCTGGAATTGTATTCTTGGATTTACAACAACCTTAACCACAGTTGTGTTTACTGCATGAGTAAGTGAATCACACAAGGAAGCCCAATTTTAGTTCATTTTTAATTTTAAATTAAAGAGAAAACCAAGGTGACCCATCTCTTTCCAAAGGAAACTATCTGATCAGTAGCTCAGTTTAGTGGTTTATGGGAAATGCACAAAGTACATTATAAACAGCGATGAAAGAAAGTTTTCGCCAAGTTTCCCCACCAAAATGACGCCCATAGACCCATGGGTGAAAAAAACTGTAGCACAATTTGTCGAGCATCAAAAAAAAACAATTGTCACCCATAGACTTCAATTCATTTTGGTGAAGCGGAAAGGGATCAGAATTGGCCAATCACTAATTATGACCTCTCCTGACCACTGTTGTCACTGTTGTCTGCCAGCGCAGGTATCGCTACAAATGCTCAAAGAACTAAATCAGCATAAAGTTCAGCAGTGCTATTAAAGGGGTTGTTCACCTACCAAACCCATTTTTTTTTTAAATACTTTCCATTATTTCTTTTTTTTTTTTACTTTTTTTCCCAAAATCTAATTTTTAAGTTTAATGCCCCTGTCTCTAGTGTTTTAGTCTGGCACTCAGAAATTCAGGTTACAATTTTGCAACATTTAGTTGATACATTTCTCAGCACCATCTCTGGAGAATTAGGAACTATTGTATCAATTCTAACAGCTGTCTGTAATGAAAACCAGAAATTCTGGTCAGCAGGGACAAAGATAAGAAATGTATCAACTAAATGTATCAATTTAGAACAGTTTACAGGGTTGGCGCCCCCCCCCCCCACCAGAGCTGCTTTACACTTCAATAACAGTGACACATAGAAAATAAAAAGTAATTGGAAAAAGTCATTATTTCTGGTGATCTATCTGAAAACAACTAGTTGTTTGAAGGTGAACAACCCCTTTAAATGGCAAATCCCTTTATTTGGATAATCTTAAAACATGTTGGAATATTACAAAAAAGGGGCAAATTTATCAAAATGTGAGTTCAGATTTTAATATATAAAAACTAACCCACATTTTCATTCATTCCTAAAGGGAATTTTAGAAGTGTATTTATCAAATGGTGACTTCCAAATTTCATCCAATGACAAATATCCTTCGAAAAATCCCACAGGAATGAATAGAACGTGGGTGAGTTTTTATTTCTTAAAATCTGAACTTACATTTTAATAAATCTGCCCCTTAAAGTCATTTATAGTCTTTTTCCAGACTGCCGTCTCATAGTCCTAGTACTGTTACATTTGATTTAAAGTAAGTTACATTTGATATAATCTAACTTGGCAATTGCAAGAACCATAAATACACAAAGGAATTCCAGAGTGCCCATATGGCTGCAAGCATATACGAGGCTGGGAAGCAAATATTTATAAATCATGTTATTTTATTATGTCTTATGCAGACTAAAAAGGTGCCCATAAACTCGCAGTATCAACAATTCCTACCATTAGGGATCTCGGAGTCCAGAGCCACAGCCGTTTCATATGTCCAGCAACGAGCCACATTCCTGATAGTGTAACCGCCACCTCCTAGCATCAGCATTGGCAAGTTAAAGGTCTTTATGAACTCCACACACTTGGCATGTCCTGAGGAAGGAAAAGTAAAACTATAAAAGCTGCGTCGAGAGAACAGGGCTGCACATTGAAATCAAAGTGAAGTATTTTGCTGTTGGATGTCCTTACATTCAAGAAAGGGTACTCCTGATGGTTTATCTTACTGCCAAGGGCTTTTAATAAACTGCTGAGAAGATTTTTTTTGTGCAGGTAGAAACGATAGATGTAAAATACGAATACATATATGTGTAATTGCACCAATGCATTTAGGCATTTATCATAGGAATATATGTGAATATGCAATTAACTCAGCATGATCCTGGTCTTAATATTACAGATTTTTGATTATAGCAATAAATGGCATCTTACCATCTTGCAGTCTAATGGAATTTCAGGGTTAGTAAATACCAGTGTAACACTACCAGTCTGAAAATAGGATGCCAACAGTAAAGCCACAGCTTTATTGACAATTCTAAACAGGATTTCTGCAGTAGCCGTTTGTAAATTTTCACTTTGTATTTAACTGTACATAAGAATTTAAGTTTAGGATCTAAAATTGAAAATCACACTCACCTTTGATGGTCAAATTGAAGCATCCAAGTCTATCCCCAGATAATGAATCTGCTCCACACTGTAGGACCACTGCACTGGGCTGGAACATCTCCATAACTTTGGTCATCACCTACAGCACAAATATAACATGAGAGGGGTGCTACAAAGAAAAATGACAATGAATCTAGGATACCGATCGATTCTTACTGGTTTAAAAATTGCTTCATAGGACTCATCATCAATCCCATCCCGTAGGGGGTAATTCACAGCATAGTATTTGCCTTTCCCTGCACCAATATCCTGATGAAATGAGAAGGAATTTAACTTATAAAGCTTTTTCGTAAAAGATATTTGACATGATTATATTAATAAGTGATTAAAAAGTTTAATTTTCAAAACTTTCCAGAAATAAGTAGCATTGAATAATTCAGATTTAATAAAAAACACAAAATAAAAGTAAATATCCTGCATAATACTTTTGTTTAAAGCTTACTGTAATTACCTAAATAAAACCTTCTTGTGTTTCTGGTATGTTCTAAATAGTTGCAAGTCTTTCAACCAAGCTTTAGATGTTTTTGCCCTTCCATACTCACTCTCAGATCTCCAGTTCCAGGGAAATACTCTCCATACTTGTGGAAAGACACTGACATAACCCTATCAGTTGTGTAAAATGCCTCCTCAACACCATCACCGTGGTGAATGTCTATGTCAATATACACAACTCTCTGGTGATACCTGACAGTAACAGAAAAGATAAAGAAATCAGTTAATAGCATCAAATAGGTGATGCTTAAACAGGAGAAACCAATGGACCGTGGTCCATACATACTTAAGTAGTTCCAGGATGGCAAGGACAATATCGTTGACATAACAAAAACCAGATGCCTCAGATTTCTTGGCATGATGAAGGCCACCAGACCAGTTCACTGAAATGTCCGTCTGTTGTTTGTTTAGTTTAACAGCACTTGCTGCCATAAAAAGAAAACAAAATTACATGAAATTTAGTATTTTGTATATGTTTTTCATCCTTTTTAAATAGACAATACATATAACCTTTTTAGTAAAAGTTGTAATTTTATTGCATAAAAGCATGGGTTTACATAGCCAATAGACATTCTAGACAGCAACTATATGTTCTCTTATCTGGATTCATATACCATAAACTACTTCAGGATGATTCTGATTGTCTATCGATAAGATGCAAGCTCAAGAGGCAATTGAAGTAACATTTAATGTTAATATGACCCTAAGAAATATTTAAAAGACGGACTTAGAGAGGACTTCCTTCCGGGAGGGAAGCTCTGTGTGTCCCCCAAGCGACTAAAGAGAAAGATTTTTAGGTCAGTTCACAAAATTTCCTTTTCTCCATTGTCTTCTTGGGGAACACAGACAGTGGGGACGTTCTAAAGCAGTCTCCTGCATCTAGGGCGGGAAGAAGAGGTCCTATTTTGGTGACACCACTGCGGCCTGGAGAACTTTTCTGCCGAATCTTGTGTTGGGTGTCGAAAAAGTATTGAAGTGATAGAACGTTGCAAAGGAGTGGATAGAAGTCCACGTAGCTGCCTTACAAAGCTGCTCTGCTGAGGTTTGGTTCCTGAAAGCCCAGGATGTGCTCATCCCCCTGGTGGAGTGGGCCTTGACTCTAGCGGGAGGGCTCCGTGGATGGTTTGCTTAATCCATCTGGAGACTATCTGGAGGCTGTTAACCCCTGTTGTGGTTCCGTGGGAAGAATGAATAGAGTCTGTCTTGTGGATGTCTCATATCCTGTGAAGGTAGAACTTGAGAGCTCTGACTGGGTCCAAGGTGTGCAGTGCTGTTTCTTTGGCATTGGCCAGAGAAGTGCAAAAGGTAGATACAGTATGACAATCTCCTGATTTAGATGGAAGGCTGAAACAACTTCCGGTTGTACCGAAAGGAAGGTAGTGTACGGAGTAGTGCCCTGTCGTGATGAAATGTGAAAAAAGGTGACTTACATTATGGGGCGCAGAGTTCAGAGACATGCCTATCCGACGATATTGCGAGGAGAAAAACTGGCTTCCATGTGTCCCACTGTAGATGGACCAGGCCATATGTTTAAATGGTAGTTGTTGGAATGCCTTTAGGACTAATGCGAGAACGCAGGACGGCACTGGTGCCCGGAAAGGGAGGAGCCACGCGTGCTACCCCTTGTATAAATGTTACAATATCTGGTAGGAGTGCCAACCTCTTCTGGAAAAGAACCGATAAGGTCAAGATTTGGGATTTGATTTATCCCAGGGAAAGGCTGATTTTGTCAAAACTCGTGGGACAGATGTTAGGCCAAACGGGAGTGCGGTTAACTTGAAGTGTTGGTTGTGGAAGGCGAACCGTAAGTACATCTTATGGGGTGGGAATATCGGCACATACAGGTACACGTCTGACGTCCAATGAGGCTAGGAATTAACTTGGTTCCATTGCTGCAGTGATGAATCTGAGGGACTGTGCTGGTAGAAAAAAAATCTCAATAGATTTAGCCTTTTTGGTACTGGGCTGGTAGGAACGTAGGAGACGGGAGACTGGGTGTGTGAAAGGAGACCGGGGCTGCAGTAGCCCTGCAGGAGTGACTGGGCTCTCTGTTTCATGTCTCCTACCTGTTTGTGCTCCGTGGCCTATGAGGCTAACCAGATGTTTGGATGACGTCCCTTCCTGTCGCACAAAGTGTAGCCCGTGTGATGCTTTGCGCCAAAAAATGCAATGAAAAATGGGTTCCCATTTTCAAATGTGCCGCACGTAGTGGATATTGCGTCCTTTTAGATCGCTGTACTAATCTCCTGCGTGTCCCCTGCTCGGCTGTGAGCAGGTGTTTAGTCAGTGGAGGAGGAGCTAACTCTTTACTTCTAGTTGTGTCCTGCCTCCTAGTGGTAGCAGCTATACCCCCACTGTCTCTGTGTCCCCCAAGCAAACAATGGAAAAAAAACATATCGCCCACAGAATTGCAACTGAACACTCAAGTTTAATTTGTGCTACAGTTTGAAACTGAATTGAATCTCAAAAATGATCCATCTACATTTTTCATGACAAATGACAATACAACCTCTCTAAAGAGGGGTTACTTTGGCCACCATTAGAACTCTTTGGGGACAACAACAGGTTATACATTACAGTATTAAAGCCAATTTCTTTCTTTGGCTTTTATATATATCCAATCAGAGATTATTAAGTAAATACTATCAATTTAAAATTAATTGTTATAAGTCATGTTTTTGTACTCACCTACAGAGCCTCCTGTAGAGAGCTGGCAGAACTCAAATAGGCCATCAAACACAGGACAGTCCTCACCAACATTAACTGAAGAGGGTTGAGAAGGGGGGGGGGATAAAAACATGCTCAGTATGTGCAATCCAGGAAAAGGGAAGAAAAACTAGTTTGGTTTTCACTTGACTCACATCTCTGCATCTGTTTACTGTATTCAGACATATTGTCTGGTCGTATGGAGCGCAGGAATTTGATATAATCATCACTGTGATACTTTGTCATCTCCTCTGCACTGGCTTTGTGTGGTCTCTGTGGTAAGACAAAGTGAGGAATAAAAAGAACATTTACAACCATCTCTAAAGCATGAGTGCCTGTTCTTCAGTGGATGCACCTATGTTGGACAGAACAGGTGGGGGATTTAAATTAATTTGTTTTGTTATTATATTCTGATGAACAGGAGTCAAATGTATAACCAAGCTTGAAAGTGTGTCATGGCAAGTAACAGTTTTCTATATTATTTGTTGCCAGATTTAATGAATAAATGAATGTATATAAAGTATTTTCACTTCCCATTTCAACAAGATTTCCACGTACAACCTTGACCAAAGTAACATGAACTTTATGAAAAAAATTCAGTATACCTTCTCCAAAAGGATTATTAGCAGAGGTTTTTTGTTTTTAATTTTCCCCAAACCTATTTTGAATTAAAGTGCACGCAACAAATGCGGAAAATGGTTATCCCCTGAATTGACGAAAAGCATGGAAGACAGGGGTATCAGTCCAACATGTACGTAAAGTGTTTTAGGCTACATCTGCCGCCATAACATTCTTGTATATTTCCCACTGATTAATGACATGACAATACTATTGCTGAGACATCACACTGTTAGATACATTACTGTTGTGTGTGCATTACCCAAATTGAATATCTATTCATTTCTCTTACACGGTTAAACTATTTATAAAATATTCAATGCCCCTTTAGAACCCCTGTTTTCCACACTGATCACCATTTCCCTCATTCTCACATAGATCTCCATTTTCCGGTAAAGTCCATAGTTGAGCAGCAGGTTGTGTGTCATGCGAATTCTATGAGGTTTCATTGGGTGCCCCTGTCCATAATAATAATTTCCAACATCACCTGCAAAAAAATAAAAGAAAGGCATGTGTTACAATGCAGTTCAAGTGGTCCCAGTAGCCTAAACCCCTTCCTGCAGTATTATTAATAAAGACAAGTATTAACATTTTACAGAACTGATTTAAGAGAGGGAAAATATATATTGTAAGGGGTGTGTGCGTGTGTGGAACACAGCCTTGGCAGAACAGCCTCTGGCATAGTGGCAAAGGATGACAAAATGGAAATATAAACCTTATAAACACATAAGAAATAAAGTAATAGAAGTCTTAAAGGATGGGGTGACTGATCTATTAATAATTGTACCATTTAACCAAATACAAGCCACTCCATATGCTGATCATATAAAATAGAAGTGCAGCTATGCGTGTGAAGTTGAAAAACTCTGCATTAAAAGCATCAGGGAGCTTCCCATGTGTTAACTTGTGCTCCCTGACATTCTAAGACAAGAGTCCTGGGAAAAGCAATATCAGTAGCTGCCAAAAACTGTGCCTGGGAGAGAGCAGAAAAAAAGAAAAGAGCCTGAGAGATAAATAGGTAAATCCATTTGTGCCGAAGGTAAAGACACAAAAATATCCATTAAGCCAGTAGACAGTGCAACTGTATGAATGTTAACCAGATAAAGAGAGGAGCAATCAAAAGACCAAAAATGTACAAGCACTCGCCATGTAGAAACCGTGGTCCATGTGCAATAGGCCCGAACCCTCCGCATAGGGAGTGGCTAACCATAAATAGCAACAACATGGGCAATCTGGTCCACAAAGAATACCACAAAGGGCCACAAACAAGTAAAAAAATATTTATAGCTATATTACAATATTCAACACTTCTATCCACACTAAGCATCTTGTGTCCCAAAGACACAACATGTATTACTGAAGCTTTGAAAAAAAGACTTTTTTTTTTAACTTATGGTGGCCCATCCTGGAATCCTTTGAGTGCCTGATTGCCCAAATTGCTGCTATTTATGGTTGACCGTGTAAACATGCCTGTATATTTAAACCAGGCCACAAAACAAGCAGAGCTTTAGGGGCATGTGATGACCTGCATAGAGAGAGGCCATCATCCATTGGGTGAATGGGTCATTTAACAAAACACTTTGAGTTTCACACTCCATTTATATAATTTGAAACTTGCTGCACATATTGGCTCCTAAGGGGCCCTTTTCAGCAAATACAAAATTAAAACATGCTTCAGGGTCTCTAATATAGTTTATACAGCCATGAAAGTGACCATTAAACTCCAAGAAGGCCACTAGGCAGACATAGCTCCTAACAGAAAAGAAGTTTAAGGCTAGGACCAGATGGGGTGATTTTGCGAATTTGCAATGAAATCCAGCAGGTCTGCAGTTCAACAGAGGAGAAGAGGAGCAGTGGGACAGATAATTCTCTGCCAGTGGAGAATCCGTGTTGTGTGGCCCTAGCCTTATATTGAGTGGTTATAGCGTTTGAGTGCAAGGCTTTGCCACTCCTACAGAATGAAATGCTATTGGTTAAAATAAAAGACTGCTGCCTGTAAGAAATACTGTATTTGAAGGTGCTATACAATCAGCTTTAAACAAAAGAAAGAAAATCACATTACTGGCTCTTTAGCCACAAACAAATCAACCTGTCAGTCAAATCAATCAGTCTACCCATAACTGCCCTGCAGCTGTACATCCTGCGCTCCTCCAAAGAGACTGGGCCTTAAAGTAAAGCTGCCATAAGGAACCCTGTTGTCTTTGCGACAGCCAATATAAATGAATAGCTGCTATAAACAATACCTATTCATTCAGAAACTCTTGTAGCAGATGCAGCTTAGCCTCACCAACAGCTTTGTGTGGCACAGAGCAGGAAACAGCCAGAGAAAACCCTGAATGCAGTTCTTTGGGGGCTACTGAGAAACAGAAACTTCTCATTATTACAGCCTTTTTTTTTTTTTTTTTGGAAATATGGATGGAAGTTTGCCTTTAAAAGGGGTGGTTCATCTTCAAAAACTAGTTATTTTCAGATAGATCACCAGAAATAATGACTTTTTCCAATGACTTTCTATGTGTGACCGTTTTTCTAATATTGAAGCGTCAAGTCTTTTCACCTCCTGGGAGTGGGGGGGGGGTCGTCGACCTTCTAAACTGTTATAAATGGATACATTTAGTTGATACTATCTTTGTCCCTGTTGAGCAGAATCTCTGGGTTTCATTACAGGCAGCTGTTGATACAATAGTTGCTAATACTCCAGACATGCTGCTGAGAAATGTATCAACTAAATGTTGCAAATGTTTAGATTCTGCACCTGAATTACTGAGCTGCCAGACTCAAACACCAGAGACATTTACATTGAACTTTAAACTTAGATGCTTTATGGCATCTCAAACACCCCAGATCTGCATTCTTATGGCACATCACATATGCAGTAACTATACACAAGAGAGTCTTGCTGCACAAAGGGGCAGCTTGATCAGAAAAATACATTCTAGAGATCATGTTTTTTTTCTAGTATTGTTGGTATTTACTAGTTTGATAAACAGCCCCCCAGGTGTCACTACTAGAATAAATTCTAATTAGGATTGCTTGAGGGCCTTTAGCAGTTCTTGTCATAGCCTGGAGTTTTGGATCATCAACAGCCAGGGCATCACAATTTGGACATGCTTGCTTCAGCAGATGGGCCATTAAAGGAACAGTAACACCAAAAAATGATTAAAGTATGATGAAATATTTTAAAGGATGGACAATATTATGTACTGCTGCCATGTACTGGTAAAATCGGTGTGTGCTTGCTTCAGAAACACAACTATAGTTTATATAAACAAGCTGCTGTGTTGCTATGCAGACAGCCATTTAAGCAAAGGATACACAGTAGATAACAGATACTTTCTGAAGAATCCCATTGTATACTATAGAGCTTATGTTATCGGCTGTGTATCCTGTGACTTTTCTCCTTTTTTAGCATTAAATGGCTGCCTCATGGCTACACAGCAGCTTTTTTTTTAGATTAACTATAGTTAGGGTTGCCACCTAGCCGCTATTTTATAGTTCGGGTTGCCACCTAGCCGGTATTTAACAGGCTTGGCTGGTAAAAGATGGCTGATTCCAATATTATTAATAGGAGAAAAAAGATGACTATTTAGGAAAGCCGGTATTTTTTTTCACAGAAAAGCTGGCAACCCTAACTATAATAGAGGTTCTGAAGCAAATGCACCAGTACATTATATTTTCATTATTTTAGAATGATTTCATTTTTTTTGGCGTTACTGTTCCTTTAATAGGGGAACCATGAGGCCATTCGCATGTCCTGGTCGGAGTTGCAGTTCATCATGAGCGGAAGAGCTGCACATTTACACCTACTGTATTTACACATTGTCAGTTGTCGTGTATCTAAACTTGCCAGTGTTCTTTCATCGCCATGCCAGAAATGACTTGTGTTTAGTTCCCCAACTCGGGCTCTATGTGCTCTTACAGCTAAATCCCCAGCATCCCCTTCGGAGCTCCTGACAGTGGCTATTTGCGCACAAAGCACCGGACACAGCAGAGGAGCCACACGTGTAAGTTACTTCAGCAAATGAAGAGCACAGCTTCCCACGCGCAGAGCTGCAACACTAAAAATCATTTTATCTGCACTCTACTGCGCTTCTCAACGCACCCAACTCTCTTTCGCTTCCTTCCAAACCTACTTCCCAATTAAGGTGTATAACTCGACACACGTAGTCGCCCTCATTCCCCTTTCTCACCATCATAGTAATAGCACACTTTCTTCTTTGTTCCTTGACTCAGCGCCATTTTCCTTCGGCGGCTTGGACCTACTACGACTTTGCCGGCGCGGCGACAGTATACGTGCTTACCAGGCCCGTCCAATCACGGCGTCACCCGCCCAGCGATGACGTAAAGAGAGCGCTTCTCCCTTTCACCCGAGCTGCGTAGGGCTGCCCTGCTACAGGGCGCATCATCAGCGTGAGGCGGGGCTTAGAACTTTGGGGGCGGGATTTATTTTGAACAAACTTACTATTGCTTTCGGGTTAGGCTGCCGACTGCTGGAGAATACTCTCTGACATATATCACTGCTTCTCTTGGTTGGCAAACAAGACAGCTGTAGTTAGTGGGCGCTTCTATGTTAGCCGCCAATAATGGCGGAGCGCTGGTGGCTGGTTGTCATGCTACTTCTGGTTCCGGGCTCCAGCAGCGCTTGGGAGCTCTTATCATCACTGCCATTAAGCTTATACAACTTGTACGAGTGCGGCTTCAGAGCTGACATAGACGGTAAGTAGTAGCTCTCAGCACTACAGCCTACCCCTGGGTAACACTGTCACAGCTTCAGCAGTACAACCATAATCAGTGCCAGGCCAGTCGGGCGCTGTAGACAACCCGGCCGGAAACGTCGGCCTTTCCGCAGCAGTGCGTAATCGAGGACGCGCGTTCGTAACCGCGCGCAACCGGGGACGCGCGTTCGTAACCGCGCGCAACCGAGTGCAGCACTTTTTTTTTTACGGTGTCTGACTGGAGCAAGTCAGGTGACAAATTCACTAACGAACGCTGGCGTAGTTTCGCTAGTGTTACTTCGCAACCTTATGCCAGGCGAAGTTTCGCTAGCGACGAAACTACGCAAATTCACTAACTTGCGCAGTGTACTGAACGCTACCTTTTACTCTAGACTTCACCTCAGACCTGGCGAAGCGCAATAGAGTAGATAGGGATTGTTTAAAAAAAAGTCAATTTTTTTTCGAAGTCCCAAAAAAACGCTGGCGTGTTTTCTACATGATGGCTGATAGGCTGAAAAAGATCGAAAAATTTTTGGGGCTCCTCTCCTTCCCCCCTACATTTCCTGACTCATGGCAACTTACCTAGACAGTGGGCACATGTGTAGGGCAAAATTAACTTTTTATTTGCTGATTTGAAGGTTTTCTAGGCATTTGTAGTGCAGATACGTGTTCCTCCATTGAAATTTGAATTTCGCGCCGTATGCAAATTAGCCTTCGCTAGCGTAACTTCGCTTTATATAGCGAAACAACGCTAGCGCAACTTCACAACCTTACGCTACCCCTGTGCGCAACTTCGGAATTTGCGGAGCCCTGGCGAAACTACGCCTGGCGAAGGGCGGCGAAGTTGCGCCTGGCGCAACTTCGCATCTTAGTGAATTTGCCCCATAGTGTTTAACTTACACAAGAAATGCATGCTTGAGTCGTGGCATGCAACAGAACTCAGGACTAAAGCCCAGGCTGGCAATCTGTGGGTCCATAGACAGTCACCACTTATTGGGTGGGTCTGTTGTAATTCCCAGTTTAGATCTGTAAGGACCTGTGCCGGATTGAACAAAAAATCGTGTTGGAAGCATAACCTACAGCATTAGAATTGGTACACAATACATCAGTGTATATGGCTGCTGTGCTTCCAAGCACAGGCAGCATTAGTAACAGAAGTACAACATGCAATCCTGATTTTAGATCTGCCCTTTTAGTTGTTTTTTACTCTCTGTCAGCCACTTCCTGACAGTTGGAAGTTTGGTCATCAGATACCGGAAAGAACTTTGCTTTCATTGAGAGATTCATTAATAATGTCATTTCTGTGTTAAATGCTTCATGTTTCACTAGAGCAAAAATGTCATTGCATGCAACATAAAAATATCTATGGTTTTTGTTATGTCTTGAGCTACACTGGACCTGAGGCTATGTTTGGTTCTTGCACGGTAGAGATTTAGATTGCCTGTACACAAAGATATCCCCTACATAAAGGACATCTGCTAATCTGGTGGCCAAAATTACAGCAAAGGGTCATTGGGGGTGAGTTGTATACTGTTAATCTAATTATCTATTTGACAAGAGACACATGGACCAGCTTTGATTTTCTAGTTAGTCCTATTTAACTCAAGAAATAACAAAAAAACATACATTTTATTGTGATTAAAGACACCAAAAGTTTGCTCGGCATAAGTCCTAATTGATGAATTTGATGTTGAGCAAGGGGCATACTGTCCCTTTAAACAATTGTCTATTCTGAATTTTTATAACTTTTTGTTTGGTATGTAGTGGAGATTTTTTCACCTTTTAAAGGGGTATTTCACCCAAAACAGTTTTTGTGCATAGTAAAAATTAAATTAAATTCTAAGCATTTTTCCAATATACATCACTTAAATATGTTTAAGGGTGTTACATGTATTTGTAAATGTTATTGCTATTTAAATGAATATCTGTCTGGTTGTCAGGAACAGCATAGTTTTTTAATATTTGTGGGAAACCTTATTTTTCAAAAACAAATATTCATTTGCTAACGGGAATATAATTTGGGGCATTTACTCCTGTATGAAACTAACCTTGTTCTTCTTGAATCCTCAGCAGTGGACTGTGCTCTTGCTCGCAATGTTTTTGGCCAGCATTTAGCCCAGGAGCTTCTCTTTAAGTCTGTGAAAGAATTTATAGAAAATGATAACCCCAGCAAGCCCCTGGTGTTGTCCCTTCATGGCTGGAGTGGGACTGGGAAAACGTTTGTGAGCTCTCTTCTAGTGAAACATCTTTTCAAGGAAGGAAGCCAGAGTCGCTTTGTACATTTCTTCTCTCCAGTCCTACATTTCCCTCGTGTCCAGAATTTAGAACAGTACAAGGTTAAAAGAGTAATTCTGTGGAATGTGTCATCTACTGTGCTCATACTATTGTGATGAGCTTTTCTTTAAAACATTTAACCAAATAGACTAAAAAGAACATTAACACCAACAAATGAATGTGGTGTAAAGTATAATGTGCTGTTGCCCTGCACTAGTATAACTAACCTGTTTCCTTCAGAATCACTTCTATTGTGTATACAACCAATCTGCTGTGTAGCAATGGAGGCAACTGAAATAGTGCTAAATGATACAGGTTAAATACAGGATAACAGATAAGCTCTGCACAACACCATTATATTCAACAGAGCTTATCTTCTATGGAACCTGAACCTTTAAAAAATAGATTTTATGTAATAGGATTTGACATTGCAATATGCTGGATCAGATTTTGTAACACTGCATATAGTATTGTGTAGAATGAGTAGACTGATTTGTTCAAGGCGTAGCATGGGGTCAGCCCTTTAGTCCAATGGCACCAAGTAAATCATTGAATGGGAATCAATGAGAGACTTGGTAGGGCATCTTTATGGGTGAGGTTCTCCAAATGAAATTCAAGTTTAAAGGAGAAGGAAAGCTACCGAGGTAGTTTATTGCCAATAGATCAGCCACAATACTGAAAGCTAGAGCAGTATATTTATTTTGTAGAATGCTTTACCATACCTGAAGAAACCACGCTAGAAGCTTTCTCTCTCTGTTTGTTTAGCATAGCAGCTGCCATATTAGCTTGGTGTGACATCACTTCCTGCGTGAGTCTCTCCCTGCTCGCTCTTGGATTACTGCTGTGAGAGAAGGAGGGAGAGGAGCAATCTTAGCATGCTCAAGCTCTAGCCCTGGAGGTTTAAGCTGAAAGAAGGAAGTCTGATACAGAAGCCCATGTATACACAATAGAAGGAAAGAAATGTGGTGTTTCTTTTGACAGAGGACTCTGTCAAGAGGACAGAGAGCAGCATTACTTTGAGGGTTTACTGGTGTATTCATATAGACCTTTCTGATAAAGCTTACTTACATTAAATCTTTCATTCTCCTTTAAATAAATAAGAACATACTTTTAGCATATGTTGGCCAGGAACAGTTTAAAGGTAGAACTCCACGAGCGAATTCCGCGCTATCCTACGCACTGCGAAAAAACGCATGCATAACATCGGGTGCGACGGAAATAAGGTAAGAGATGGAAATGTCAGGTGAAGTCACAGCGTTGATCCGACACGACTGTCGGATGCAGCGTCTGCATCCGACAGTTGTGTTGCGTCGGATCAATGCTGCAACACCATCCGACAATGCTATTACTTACCTTATTTCCATCGAGTCTGACTTGACTCCAGCGTTTTTGCGCAGTGTTTCGGATCATGCTGAAATTGCCCGTGGCGTTCTACCCTAATGCTGAAGCACCGTCAGCCATTCTTTGACAGTCCACACCTGTTGCTGCTAGCATGTATTGTAGACCGTTATTTTTTATTCCTTTGAATGGCAAAGTGATATTAAGAGATAATGGCATTTTAATGGTTGTGGATCTTCTTGAGAGCACCACAAAGCTCATAGCATGAAGGGCAATATTATCAGTGGCATTGTTTAGCCTGAACTGATCAGTTTTTTTTAGCACAGAAAACCCACAAAATATCCCATATGCCAAGAAACCATGTCGGCATATTCTGCTGTTGCAGTTTATGTAAGAAAGCTTAAAGCTATAGGCGCTTGGTAATACCCTCTTTGTTTTGCTTTTGTTTTTTAACTTTTATCCATTCTATTGTTTGCTTCCTTAGGCAGATCTAAAAGAGTGGATCCAGGGGAACCTCACTGCATGTTGTCGTTCTCTTTTTGTATTTGAGGAGATGGATAAAATGCATTCTGGCTTGATCGATGCCATTGTCCCTTTTCTTGGCACATCATGGGTAGTTTATGGCTCAAACTACAGAAAAGCAATCTTCCTCTTCATAAGGTAAAAATAGTATTGTGACTGGTTAAAAAACCTCTATGTAAATTTCACAAACTGTAACTATAATAACAGTCAACGCAAAAAAATGTTTAAATGTATATTAAATTTGCAATTTTGCACTAAATTAGAGTCCAGTTATGTAATTGTCAGAATTAGGACCATTGCCTTCTGACAAAGAAATACCATACCAATCTGTTCTTAACAGGGTTCATTGAGCTGGCTTAGTGTTAGCACTCAAGGGGCATTTTATTGCCTGTGCTAAATTGTCACCAGCACTGCTGACAAAACATCTGGCATTTATTTAACACACAAGTTGCAAAAATGCATTAAAACTGTACTGGCGGTTTTCTAAATTGTCATCCCTTGCAGCTGCAACAGCTTCACTTACTAGGCCACAGTTACTGAGAAGCACATGAAGTTCAGTGCTGCCTGCTTTTTTCCATTTTGCAGCAGGCAGCATGCAGACTTATGACCTATAGTTTATTTTGGTTGCCCTAAAACCACTTTTCAACATAAAAAGCACACATTTCACTAGGACAATTCCTTTTGTGCTTCTATAGCAATGGTGGGGGAGACGATATTAATGAAGTTGCATTAGACTTTTGGAGGCAGCGAAAGGACAGGGAGGATATTCGCCTACATCATCTAGAATCTGCTATTTCGAAAGCAGTGTTTTCCAATCCTAAACGTGAGTACATAGTGCACCCAAAGTAATATGTTTTTATTAAATATATAATTATAGTAAATTTCAAGAACCTTGTACATAGAGATGCAATGCTGTAACTGTCAGTGATATCTAGCGCACTTCTTGGGTTGGCGGAAGCAAAGTTATGGATGTATAACTGCACATTTACATTGAAGCAAACCTTTATATGGCTATCGTTCTCATTAATGACTGCTATGTTCTAGTAGAGCTTGATAAGTGGGATTGTTACCCAGTAATATTCCCATCCACATTCTAGATCTAGTTCTTTCCTGTGTGTGCATTAGGTGCTGGGATTCTGTTTACAGTACACATTACACTACAAAATTACACAGGATACTTGCAGCCTTGTATTTCACTCATGCACACTGTAAGTTCAGCCCTCTCCTTGCATCATGTGCTCAGTGGTGCTCCTTAGCCTCTTTGTTGGAATGCCATACATGCTAGGGGTATCAGGAGATGCTCACATGCTGACAACTGCACGCCTCCTACAGTACAGTGCTGGCTATTGCCTATGCATTACCTGTAGGCATGGGCACTCCTGTAGAGTATATGAGCATATGGATAGAGTAGAGCATATGGATAGAGTAGAGTATATGAGCATATGGATAGACTGATCAGTTGAAGCAGAAGTTTATAGTCTTGAAACATTTAAGTTAAGTCACAGTGTTGAAAATAGCTTTTTTAAAGGGATTGTTCATCCTAAATGCAAGCATGTAAATGTGCAGGCATATATAACCTCTGTTTTGCATTCCAAATACTGTTCTTAATTTTTTCTTTCTATTTATTTTTTGTGTCAGATGGCTTCTGGCAGTCCCAGATCATCAGTCAGCATCTCATTGATGTGATAGTGCCATTTTTGCCACTGAGGCCAAGCCATGTGCGACAGTGTGTACGGACTGAGATGGTGCAGCAAGGTTTGGAACCTGAAGAGGTGCTTGTTAACAGTATAACAGACAGTATTGTTTATTTCCCAGAAGATGAAAAGGTTTTCTCATCCACAGGCTGCAAAACTGTTGCATCCCGGATCAATTATTTTGTGTGATCTACATCATAAGTGCCCGGAAATAGTTCCATCTCAAATCAAGCCATGAGGGAAAATGTACCAGAAATCTTCCATGGTATAGTTTATCTCTGCCTCCAACAACGATATTGTGACAGAGAACACTTTCTTGTTAATTGTATTTAAATTATACAGAACTTGAAAAATACTTTACTGCACTACTGTCTTCAATTCAAAGAACAAACAAAATGTTAAAGGGGAACTATCGCGGGGAAAAAAAAGCTTCAGCATACTAAAATAAGAAACTTTCTAAATGCAATCGATTAAAAATTCTGTACCATTTCTGAAATGATCAAGTTATCTTCACTATTCCTCTCTCAGCATCTGTTTCTCTTCATTCTCTCTTCATGCAGGAGTTGGGTGTCAGATAATCATTGACAGTTAAATCCAATATATCTTATAGGTGGGCTCATTTTGCCTACAAGATGTATTAGAGCTCACTGTATTAAAATCAACAAAAGTCCTGTCTCTCTACATGTGGATTTTGTTTGTACAGAAATCAGTTATCTTAGTGAGCTCTAATTCATCTGCTAGGAAAGGAAGCTCACCCCTATAAGATATATTGCATCTAACTGTCAATGAACACAGACACCCCATTGCTGCATGAAGACAGAATGAAGAGAAACAGATGCTGAGAGAGGGAGAGTGAACTTAAACTTGATTATTTCAGATTTACAAAGTTTCTAATTTCAGTATGCTGAAGCTTATATTAGATTTTCATTTTTGCGATAGTTCCCCTTTAAATATCATCCCAGTAGTCCATTTGTTTAAGGGAAGGAAGCTAAAAGCCTATACATGCAGCATAAATCTGTATTACTACTAAGCAATGAACTGGATTTCATATTTTAGATTGGAAATATTGAAGCGGCTGAGCTTCAATTCCATTATTCTGCCAGCAATTAAAGGTTTATATAAATTGAATCTTAAAAAACTGGAAGTGCCCCAACCAAGACAAACCTTTTTAATACTGAATTTATTTTAAATATATTTTTTTTTCAAATATGTATAATTACTGTGACACTTCTAAACCTGGACCTACATCAAGCATAAGGCATTCTGCTTACTGATGCTGATCTTCAGTTAATATTGGCACTGGTGGGTTCCAGTTTTAATATTGAACTGCAAGTGTCAAGAATTCTTTTCCATGTTTTGCACAATAAACTTGTTTTAAATGTGAAACAGTCTCAGTTATTTGCATTTAAAGGTAAACTATACCCCCAGAATATATATTTAAGCAACAGATAGTTTACATCATCAACAGCATTTTAAAGAATCTTCCCAAACTGAAATATTTACTTAAAGGGATACTGTCATGGAAAAACATGTTTTTTCCAAAACACATCAGTTAATAGTGATGCTCCAGCAGAATTCTGCACTGAAATTCTGCTGGAGCAGCACTATTAACTGATGTGTTTTGAAAAAAACATGTTTTCCCATGACAGTATCCCTTTAAGTAAATATTGTCCTTTTACATCTTTTCCCTTGAGTCCCCATTTTATGAATACCAGAAATACTGCAGCTCTAACTGTAACAGGAAGAAGCGTGGAAGCAAAAGATAGAACTCTGTCTGTTAATTGGCTCATGTGACCTAACGTGTAGTTTGTTTGGTTAGGATCCCAGGAGGCACCCCTTAATTTTTTTAAAAAAACTTCTATTTAGGATTACCCATTGGCACATACTACTAAAAAAGTATATTATTATTAACTATTATTCACACAAAGCATGGTTTTATATGTGAGTTGTTTTATGCAATATATTTTATAGACCCCTGTATTGTTTGGGGGTATAATTTTCCTTTAAATCCTTGTCCCCATTTCACAAATATTATTGTGTAGATAGAAACTCTGTTTATCCTCTACTGAATCATCATTAATCCCTTGCCTGAAATTCTTATAACTGTATGCCAGCAATCACAAGCATAAACTGCCGGACTGAACCAGCTTCTGCTCAAAATTCATGTGTTTAGGATTACTAACTTTAAAGTGTTTGGACAGATTTAAATTAAGTCTTTTATTATCCTTATTTTAATATGCTTAAACACTTGTAAAGCTTTGGCATGATTGCATGATATGTGATTAGCTAAACCAGGAAATCTAGTTGGTTGCTTACTTTCATTAACGTGTGTGGGGACAATTGAAAACCCTAGAGCTTTTTCATAGCATTATAGTCAGTCTTTCTGGTTTGTCTTTAAAAACAAAAGCAAAGAGTGCACACCCCTGGACATATACTTTTTGTGGTACCAGGTGCTGTACTGGGAGACCCACACCTGCTACAAGAGTCAGAATCTCATTAGGAAAAATGGTGGCCAGAAACGTTGCCTTTTTTCTGTATGTTTTGGGGTTAAATAAACCTTCAAATTTTTCAGTGTGCTGCTGGATTTATTCTGTCCAATTTATCTTTGGCATGCTTTCAAATAGAACTATATATAAGATGTCCATTAATTATCGTGAAAGTCTACATGTGTTCTACCTGCTTAAATACAGAGAGCCATGACTGTAGGAGCAATTGTACAGTTTTGGTAAATAAATGGCACCTTTTAAAGCAGAGTACAATTCAAGTTTTCCAGAACTCACATAGGGTATATTTATCAAAGAGTGAAGTTAGAGGGGGTGTGGCTTGATGTGAGAGGACGAGCGTTAGCTCAGCTCCGCTCCGGTGGCTTCAATTTGTGATACCTACGAGCTAAGACGCAGCAACCACGGACTCTAATAAGCAAGAACGGCAACCCCACCCGCAGAGAACACTTATGGGGCTAACTAAAGCTCAAAGACGAGCATCCGAGGCCGCAATCCGACTTGAACGGTATGCGCGAGAAGATAGATAAAATGGTGCCGAGGCCTTGCTCCAGACGAAGCAACACTTGTGGCGGACCTCCTGGCGGAGGTTAAAAATGCTCGGGATGCCTTCACCGGGCTGATTACAACCAAGGTGGACGAAATTGAAGTCGAAATGTCTATTTTATGACATGCAACGGATATGGGAAAGAGCTGCCGCGACTGAGCACCGGGTCAGTGAACACAAAGATAACACTGAGCCTATACCGAACCAAGTAAGAGAACTTCAAACAGCAATCCACTCATGGCAAAGCAGATGACCTCGAAAATCGGCTGAGGCGTAATAACATTCGGCTCACCGGGTCCCCATGCGAGCTCCACCTCCAGGAGCCCCAGCTAGGCCCCTCATCGCCAGAGTGTTAAACGCAAGGGATAGAGATAAAATTCTTACCATGACCCGTTCTAAAGGCCAGCTAACATTTGAAAGCGTGAATGTTGCCATATATCCGGATTACTCTCTAGAGGTCCAAAGACAGCGGGCTAAATTTAATGAGGTAAAGAAGAAATTGATAATAGGGAAGGACTGGGCTATCAAGATATCTCCAGGGAATTTCAGGCCCATCAGTAGCTAGCATGAAAAAACTTGGAGGGTTTTGAGGTGGGGAAAGTTGGAGTTCCGCCAGAAAGGTAGGAAAGGAGGAAGTATTGGAGGTGCATGCCTTGCAAGTGTAGAAGCGATTTTTTTTCAGGCTCTAAAGTGAGTGGATAATGTAGATGGGCAGTCATCATAATCCGTAAGTTTCCTATATGGCACATTCTTCACGCCCTCTAGCGAGACCAGTCCGCTGGCTAAAAATAGGAGGGTAGGGTCTTCAATATCGTTGTGGAACCAGGTATGTATGTGGTGAATCTGGCTTGCCAGGAAGTAGAAGCGTAGGTGGGGTAGGGCAAGACCCCTTTTGTCAATCAGGCCATGAGAGAGCACCACGCAATAGGGGGACTTTGCAATTTATAAAGCAATTTTGGCAAATAAATCATTTTGTACAGGTTAACTCTCCCCCAGAGGGTTATGGGAAGCTTATTCCATACTATTGATGCTGCCTTGAATTGTTCAATGACTGGATCTATGTTGTCAGCAGTATATGAGGAGAGGTCTGGTGAGATAACAATGCCCAGGTACTTTTTTACCTTTTTAGTATGTTATAGAATGGCAAATTCTTAGCAACTTTTCAGTTGGTTTTGATTATTTATTTTTTATAGTTTTATAATTATTTGCCTTTTTCTCCTGACTCTTTCAGCTTTCAAATGGGCGTTGCTGACCCTTTCTCAAAAGCAAATGCCTTTGAACCCTAGCAACCACATTGCTAATATTGCAATCTGGAGAGCTGCTGAATAAAAAGCTAAATAACTCGAAAACCTTAAATAATAAAAAATAACCAATTGCAAATTGTCTCAGAATATCCCTCTCTACATCATACTGAAAGTTATTTCAAAGGTAAACCACCCCTTTAAATTTAGATACCCACTGGATACCCCATGTGTCAGGGGGCATTCGGGGTGGTGGGTCTAGGGGAAGAATCAGCGATTTGGATTTGTTTATTGTTAGCCCGGAGTATTTTCCCAGTCTCTCTATAGTGAGTAGAGCTGCCTGTAGGTACTCCCTGGGGTCTGCTAGGAAAAGTAATAGGTCATCTGCATAAAGTGCCAGCTTGTCCTCTAACAGGCCATGTTTGAACCCAGTGACACTTGGATTTTGATGAAGAGAGAAGGCTAGGGACAGAGGGATAAAGGGGAAGGATAGGGGGCGTAAAGCACCATGTACTTTTATGCATGCTAAAGGCTTCAGGTATAATAACTGAACCCAGCTGAGAAATTTCGGGCCAAATCCAAACCTCCACATTATCTCCCATATTGCCATGCGTTGGTGGCATCAAGTGAGACATTTTGGTGTGATTTGTTTGGAGGAGGGGTATAGACTCTCCTGTTTCCCTTTGGCAATTAACACTATGCTTGCCTCATTGAAGGAGGGAGGGAAAGAGCCCTGTTCAATGGCAAATTCATAGGTTTTAAACAATTGCTGAATGAAATGGTTGCCCTGTATGTTATACCAGGCTGCTGGAAACCCATCAATGCCTGGACACTTATTTTAGGGGAGGGCCAAAATTGCCTGTGCTACATCAAGGGTTGTTATTCATTGGTCAAGGTAGTCTGCCTCTTCTCATGTGAGTCTGGCGAACAGTATCGTCTCAAGGAATTGAGATAATTGTTCTTGGGAGTAAGTGGCCCTTGACCTTAAATCCTTGAAGAATTCAACAAAGGTATCAAGGATTCCTTGCGGAGTAGTAGTCAGATCACCTTTAGAGTCCCTTAGAGTTAGAGTTACTTGGGGTATCAATGTTTGTGAATCTCTGGCTAGGGTCAGTCTCGCCAGTAATTTCCCAGTATTTCTCCCCGATCGAATTTCCTTTGATCTGTATATAATAATTGTTTTCTAGTCAATTGTGATTGGGCTAGCTTGAGGGACCTTTGTTCCTGGCATAGGGTCTGATAGGTAGCCACAGTGTGTATTTGAGTGTGGGCTTCCTCATCTGTCTGGTTGCTGCAATTGTACCAATTAAAGCTCTTTGGGCCACCACATTGGAGGCTTCCCACATAACGTCTGGGGTGGCAATGTCTTGATTAGTGTCCCAATGCTGCAAAAGTTTTTAAATAATAAAGAAGAAACTCTTAAAACTGCAACATTTATTGGCAATAGTGAATACAGCAATGCCAAAGTGACTCTCAGACTTTGAAAGAATATTTCTTACTGATATCCACTGTAAGCCTACAGTATGTCATACTGGTGTAAGCTCTAGTACATGACAGACCTAAGATACCAGTTTGTCCTTTTCTCAAATCTGGCAGTAGTCAAGGATGTTCTCAGGAGAAAGAAAGAGGCTGCTCTGATGTTCTTCTGCTTAGGGAAAAAACATGGCAGCTGCTTGGACTGCAGCCACAGCCTGGCCAATCAGCACAAGGGATTTGTTTCCCACCTTGTGACCTCTTTGAAGATTGTTTTGGAGCCAAAATGAAAGTAAGGCAGATCTTTTCCAGGAACAAGAGAAGTAAGGAAAGCATGGACAGTGCACTACTGAGAGCCAGTCTGAGATTCCTCCTTCTCCCCTGTCAGTGTTTCTGCTGATCTGAGAAAGAAAAAGGTTGCTCTGATGTTCTTCTGTTTAGGAAAAAATTTTAGAAACCTTTCTCAAATCTTTCCTAAGCAGAAGAATATCATAGCAGCCTCTTTATTTTTCCTAACAACTTCCTTGACTACTTGGTGGTCAGACTGGTTAGAAACTGACCAGCAGGTGGCACTGTTATAACAATTTATTCATATTAATAGTACATGCATACCTTGATATCTTGGAATAGAAAAAAAATAAAGAATGTAAATTACAATTATCAATTTTACATTCACTTATTTTATATTGGGTGTGTACAATATTAAGACATTTTAACGCCAATTTACACAGACATCAACTGGACCCATACCATTATATCAGGGTATATTAAACATTTTTTCCTTGTGGCCCCATGTAAAATTTGGCATAACACAATAATTGGTTTACTTGTTTTACAATTGTTTATTGTAAATAGATTGCTGGATTAAAGGGACCTTCCATAAACTGCATAAGGACCCACTGGTGAAATGTCCTTCAATTGCATTATCCTAGTTGATAATGAATACATAATACCTGTCCAAAACTGAGATGACAATCATGAAAATGAGGGTCCCATTCCTTTTCATGAGTTTTTTAAATTTGACACAAGATGGCGCTGTTAAGTGGATCTCGTACTGAGGTGTAACTCTGCCTTTGAGCTTTTGTGCTAATGGCTAGCTAGCAAGTAGCATGTCTAAAAACATGCCACATTTCTTTCTATGCCCCCTTCAGATATTAGCACTCAGGAAAACATTTTTTTTTTCAAGCAATAAATTTGTGAACAATAAGTCCTTAAGCAATAATTGACAGGACACAATAAACAGCTATTTGAGTACTTACAGTAGAAATCTGGCCTAACATAGAGCGGAAAGTTGTTCTGTGTATACCCTCCAGTTGTCACAAGACTGATAGGGGCATAGAGAAATATGCAGAGTGGTTTCTCATCTGATATGCAACACCAATACATCAGCTCTAAAGCTGCTGCTATGGGGCCCATTTACTAACAATCAAATTAAATTTTTTCCACAAACCTCGAAAAAATTTATGGTTTTCCTATATTTCTAAAAATATGAGCTTTAATAAGTGTACTTCACCAAGTAATAGTTGTGGAGGTGCTATAGAAGTCAGTGGGAGTTGCATTGATTCTAGTGGACCGCTTTAAATCCATTTGACAATAATGGGGAAATGTAATAAAAGTTGCAAAGAGCAAAACAATTTGCACAAATAAGAACTGAAATTTGCATTTGCCAATGCAATACTCATCTTTAAACTGTTATTACATTGTGAATTTTTCATTGCACTTTGCGAATTTTCATTGAGCATTGCCCACTTTTAAGAAGTGCTTGAAGGTTTCGTAATTTGCAGTGAGAAGTTTTATTACATTCACTGCAGCAAACGATACAATTCTCAAATCTTCTTCCAAATGGTCGTTAACCAGCTTCCGGTTTTGCAAAAGCTATATATTTTATAAGTTTTATAAAATTTGTTCGTAAAAAGGCATAACTTTTCGCATTGTGAATATTTTTTCCGTTACCATAATACCATAATAAATTCAATGACGTTCATGATTTAAGAGATTGTGACCTCATAAACTAAACCACTAAAATTCAACCATTAATAAATTAGCCTCCACAAGCCATCTGGTTTTTATAAACTTAAAGCGGCTATTTTCAGTGTTCTATTACTTTAGATTTCTTTTAATATTAGGTTTCTTATAACCACCATCACGAGGGACAAACTATAGTGGCCAGAGGTGTCACTTGTGGTGCTAACTCTTTTGTTATTGCCGTCTGTGATACTTGTTTTGCTTGCATAAAATATACCACAGGACAACATCAGTTTATAAATTACCATTTGTTGGTAAAATCTGTTTTATGGGTTTTATTGAGATTTAAAAATGCTGAATCGTGTTTGTTAGCTGTGTGGGGCAGATTTATAAATTTGATATTCTAATTTTCGAGTTTTTTTATGGTCAAAATTGTCAAATTCGACTAGGGAGTTATTCAAATTCGATTTGAGTTTTTTGAAAAATTCTAATTAGATTTTCGAGATTTATCATACTTTGTCCATTTAAGAACTCAAACCCTAAAACCTGCCAAATTGCTGTTTAAGTCAATGGGGCAAATTCACTAAGATTCGTAGTTGCGCCAGGCGTAACTTCGCCGCACTTCGCCACACTTCGACAGGCGTAGTTTCGCCAGCGCTTCGCAAATTCACTAAAATCCGAAGTTGCGCTCAGGGGTAGCGTAAGGTTGCGAAGTTGCGCTAGCGTTGATTCACTAAGTGAAGCGAAGTTACGCTAGCGAAGGCTAATGTGCATATGGCGCCAAATTCAAATTTCAATGGAGGAATACGTATCAGCACTACAAATGCCTAGAAAACCTTCAAAACATCAAATAAAATTTTTATTTTGCCCTACACATGTGCCCACTGTATAGGTAAGTTGCCATGAGTCAGGAAATGTAGGGGGGAAGGAGGGGAGCCCCAAAAAAAATTTCGATCTTTTTCAGCCTATCACCCATAATGTAGAAAACACTCCAGCGTTTTTTGGGACTTTAAAAAAATTTTGACTTTTTTTGAAGAAATCCCTATCTACTCTATTGCGCTTCGCCTGGTCTGAGGTGGCGAAGGAAGTCTAGCGTAAAAGGTAGCGTTCAGTACACTGCACGCGTTAGTGAATTTGCGTAGTTACGTCCGTAGGGAAACTTCGCCAGGCGTAAGGGTGCGAAGTAACACTAGCGAATCTACGCCAGCGTTGGTTAGTGAATTTGCGCAGTAACGAAAATGCCAAACGCTAGCGAAGTAACGCTAACGTTCGGCGCTTAGTGAATTTGCCCCAATGAGAGAGGTCCAGGGATCAATTTTGAGTTGTTTGTAGTCTTCCTGACATGAGTCTTTTTCAGAGAAAAAAACTGAAAAAGTGTTTTTTAAATTTAAATTCGATTCGAGTTTCAGTTGATTCTATTCATCCGAGTTTTAAAAATTATATTTTATTAATGTAGGGATCTGTACGGTTATTTCCCCTATGGCCTGAAACCACATGGTTGGAAAGGGATACTGTCATGATTTTTATGGTGTATTTTTCTCAATTACACTGTTTACTCTGCAAATAATTCACTGTACCATGCAAAATTCCTGACCCAACAAGTGTATTTTTTTTAGTTGTAATATTGGTGTGAAGTTAGACATCTCAGGTCATTTTGCCTGGTCATGTGCTTTCAGAAAGTGCCAGTGCTGCACTATTGAACTGCTTTCTGAAAGACTATTGTTTTTCCTACTCAATGTAACTGAATGTGTCACAGTGGAACATAGATTTTTACTATTGAGTGCTATTCTCATATGTACCAAGGAGCTATCTTGTCTCAGAGAGCTTTTATCTTGGTTACCTTCCCTCTGTTCAATTGTTAGGCTGCTGGGGTAAAGCAGTAAAGAGTAACTGAAGTTTATCAGAGCACATGACTTGGGGCACCTGGGAAATGGAAAATATGTCTAGCCCCATGTCATATTTCAAAATTAAATAAATAAATCTGCTTGCCCTTTTAAAAAATGAGTTCAGCGCAGACTTCTGTTGGACCAGCACTATTAACTAATGTGTTTTGAAAATAAAAAACAAGTTTTCCCTGTTTAGAACAAGTACCTGAATGCTCATAGGAAAAAACTTTATATAAAAAACAGTATATGTGTGCACTCAAATCTGAATATCCGATACATGAATAATATGCCTGTGTTGTTTAAGTCTATAGTGCCCCTACAGTAGGGTTTATGTTGGCAAAACAAAGGTAGCAGTGATGTAAATAATGAGTGCTCCGGGCCCCCCTGCAAAAAAATCTTCTGCGGGGTCCGGCGCACTCCAATCCTCATCCTCCTGCCCACTTCCCATACCTCCCTCACCCCCCCATGTCCTGCCCCTGCCCTGACTCCGCCCACTCCAACCTGACTTGCTTCCCCCATCCTCACCGGTAAGAGAGAGAGAGGTTGGGGAGAAGGGTTCTTTTTTAACTATAGAGGAAGCAGACCCCCAGTCTGGGCCCCCCTGCGTCTGCGGGATCTGCTTCCTTTATAGTTAAGCCACTGAAAGGGAGGTCCATAACAGACAAAGACAAAAAAAAGTGTCAAACATGATACAGATAATAAAGTTAATGTCACCATTTCCTCAAACATTTAAAATTTCCTTCCAAAATGTGTATTAGCTCAGGTGGTTTGTAATCCAGGGACTAGTCCAATTGCCATCTTGGAGACAGAAAGGAATTTTTTGCCCCTCTGAGGGAAATTGGAGAGACTTCAAATGGGTTTTTTGCCTTCTTCTGGATCAACTAGCAGTTAGGCTCTATATATATATATATATATATATATATATATATATATATATATATATATATATATATATATATATATATATATATATATGTGTATGTATATATATATAGGTAAGCAAATAGACAGCACTCCAAGGAATATTCACCAGGGTAATATATGCGAAAGAAGTTTTATTGAATCCGACGTTTCAGCTCTATTGCAGAGCTTTCATCAGGGAAGGGAAAACAGAGAATGGTGTCCAGTGAGGGATTTAAAAACGCTATTTTGGCGCCAATGAACGTTGCTAGGCAACCAAAACAACATAGGACTGTGCGGAAAGTGTCAGTGCCAAACAAGCTTATACATGGTGACCTACTCCTCTATAGCGCAATCTCCAGTCTCCCGGCTAAGTGTCAGCTGAATATTGTGGCCATAAAGCGACAGCTGCTAAAGTGGGTGTACTGTGGGCGTGGTTACCGCCCCGTCCATGGTGCTGTATTGGTGGGCGGTGTCTATGACACAGAGGTTCGGTGGGCGGAGCGGCTATCGAGGTGCAATCGGTCACACCCCCCCATCTCCACGCGCAGCACCCCTAGCAACACTCGGTGTCAAGCTAGAGGGTGCTAGACAGGGAAGCTGCGCAGCCAGTCAGCGATACCGCCGACGTGCTGACGCTGCCATCGGACTGTCTGTACCAATTATTAGCGCGGAAGATCTAGGGCAGCCATTTGTTCCACCACCTAAACCCAATCCCCACATTCCAGGGCCAAATAGGACATACGTACACTATTGATTAATGCGCAAGAGGGAGGGAGCAATCATAGTATTGTGCAGAGGAGTCATTGGTCGTGACATATTAAAAACACAGTGTGTAGCAAAGGTTCAAGCGCAGCAAAACGGGTATCATTACTAAATGTTTACTATTGGGGGCACAAATACAGGTTATATACAATTCAGACAAAGCAACCCAGGGGCAAAGTTTCATTTAGTCCTCTTGGGGTAACCGTGTCAAGTCTGTGTATCCAACGCGATTCTCTCCTCAGCAATGCCTGGTCTCTGTTGCCCCCCCTACTTAACAAGGGTTGAAAATCAATGGCCATGCATTTAAAAGTCGGAAGAGTGTGCCCCTTCTGTAGGAAATGTCTTGCCACTGGTTGTAAGGCATTGCCCTCCCTCAGGGCTTTGCTGATTGCAGCTCTGTGGTTGCCGATCCTTTCTCTCAAGGTAGTGCAGGTCTTGCCGACATAGTATAGTCCACATGGGCAGGTGATAATGTAGACTATGTAGGTGGAGGTACATGTAAGTCTATGTCGTATCTTGTATCTCCTACCTGTATGGGGATGTGGAAAGTCTGGACCGACCAACAGACATCTGCAAGTGACGCAATTGGGGCATCTATAGCAGCCAAATTTGGTTTGTATGGAGAGCCAATCTGTGCTACTGCTGGGGGGTCCCTTGAAGTCTGTTCTGACCAAAAGGTCCTTCAGGCTTTTACCCCTCTTGTAGCCCATTATGGGCCTTTTGGACCTATGAAGACTTAGTGTATCGTCCATACTTAGCATAGGCCAGTGCTTGTTCACATTGGTCTTTAGATATTGGGAGCCTGTGGTATAAGTAGTGGTGAAAATCATTTGTTCTTTCGGCTGTTCCATCCCTGAGGATGGATGCAGAAGATCCTGTTGTGAGTGCTGAAGTGCTCTGTTGAGTTGTGTCAAAAGCAGCTCCTGGGGGTACCCCCTTTCAAAGAATCTGGTAAGCATGTCTCTAAGTTGTGTTTCCGCCATGGTTCTGGTGTTGTTATTGCGTATTACCCGCATAAACTGAGAGTAAGGTATCCCCTGGATCGTTGCCGGCGGATGATGGCTTGCCGCATGTAGAATAGAGTTTCTATCGGTCGGTTTCCGAAACAGTCTTGTGCCCAATGTGCCGTTATCAAAAAATATGTTTAGATCTAGGAAATCAATATTGTCAGTACTGTGGTTGATCGTGAGTTTGATAGGGCTGTCTTGGTCATTCAAATGTTGGTGAAACTGCAATAGTGAATCCTCTGTGCCGGTCCATATCATGAAGAGATCATCTATGTAACGAAAATAAGATAATATGGTCTTCCCGAGATGGGGAAAAATGTTAACTGTTTCATAGTCCCACATATAGATGTTGGCATAGGATGGTGCCAGGGCACTGCCCATTGCGGTGCCGGAGACCTGTAGATAAAAGAGGTTTTCGAATCTGAAGAAATTTCTGGATAATGCTAATTCAAGCAGCTGGGTTATGAACTCGACAGGAACATTCCTAGGAGGTGCTGTTATGAGTGCTCTTTTGCAGGCTTCAATCCCCTGTGTATGTGGTATCACCGTATATAGGCTTTTAACGTCCATAGTAACCAAAATGCTGTGTGGGGGGATCGATGTAAGGCTTTGTAACTTCTTAATGACATGTCCCGAGTCCTGTGTGTATGAAATCATGTTCCGTACAAGAGGCTGGAGATAGTGATCCACATAAATTGCGACGGATTGATATAGGGAGCCTATAGCTGAAATAATGGGTCTCCCTGGGGGTGCCGAAGTAGATTTATGGATTTTGGGTAAAGTGTATATGACTGGTGTCCGTGGATATTTGGTAATTAGATAGTCAAATGTGCTAGTATCAAGCCAACCGGCATTTTTGGCCATCAGCAATAAATCATCCAGTTCCTTCTTGAATTTGTATGTTGGGTCCCCTGGTAGGGGTCTGTATGTATTGTTGTCTGCCAGTTGTCCCAAAATTTCGTTTCTGTAATAAGCATAGTCCAGCAGGACTATGGCGCCCCCTTTATCTGCAGGTCTAATCACTAGATCCTTGTCGTTGCTAAGTGTAGAAATAGCCTTTCTTTCGTCCGATGTGAGATTCAAACGTGCTTTTGGTTTGTGTGGCATGTTGTTAACTTCGCTGTTCAAAATGTTGCCAAACGTTTTGATGGAAGCGGGTGGGTTAGGAGGGTCAAAGGAGCTTTTACTTCGAAATTTTGGAATTTCCTTCTCTGGTGCGTTCTTGTAATATTCCTTAAGTCTGAGTTTTCTTTGGAATCTATGGATATCAACCAACATATCGAAAGGGTCAGGAGAAGTAGTGGGTACAAATGATAAACCTTTGGATAATAGTGAGAATTCACCAGAGGAGAGGATATGTTTGCTTAGGTTAAATATTATGTCCTCCTGCCTCTTGGGGGTTTCCCTCTTATTTTTATGCCCCCCACGTCTTGTGTGCTGTCGCTTCCTTCTTTTTCTTTTACTTTTTTGGATCTTGTCTCCACCCCTAAAAAAGGTATGTCTGTGGCATTGTCTGAATCTGTAGACTGGTCTGAGCTGTCGACCGTGCGGAGCGTTCTTGGGATATGTTTGCGGCGTCTCAGTGGAGGTCTGTAGTTGTCCGATTTAATGCCCATCAACCAACCGTAGACTCGTTTATTCTTATAGTCATCCGAGACTTTCTTAAGTTTGTTTTGTTTAAAAGATGTTAGGTCTTGTTTGTATTTGTCTATTTGTTTCTGCAGTTTGTCCAACCAGTCCGTGGTTGTGTCAGTCCGTAGGTCTTCCAGATGTTGTTGTTCCAGCTGGGAGATCTCGCTCCTTGTTGCCGTTAAGTCCTTGCCCACCTGCTCCACCACAAGAAGTATCAGATCGAAGGAGCATCTATTTAGTATCCCACACCATTTCGAACAGAAGTCTGGATTGTTACGGCCCAGGGTCGGTATATTATTAATTCTAAAGCCCCTGGGGATTAACCGTTGCCTATGATAGTTCGAAAGGTAAATGCCATGCAGTAGAAAGTCCTGTTCCTTGCGTTTAAGGTTTAGAAGATCATGGTAAATATCAGTGTTTGTTTTACTCACTATTAGATCTTGTGGTGCTTCCGAGAAGAGTATACGATCTGCGTCCTGGGTAGTGAATGCAAAGTCCAAGCTAGTGTCGATGTCCAGTGGGAGTTGGGATAAGCTCTCTGCCATGCCTCAATGTGCAAGTAGATGGAGGATTGGCAGCCAGGAGAGTCTTGTATAGTGCGGAGCCCATGCTTCCGACGTGACGTCCGTGTTGCCTTAAAACAGCTACTGAGACAAATCTGGTCAGGGGAATCGTGTGGAGTGTAGAGTCAGTGCCTCCGACGTGGTGCCCGTAGTGCCTTGAATCATCTGCTGGACCAAATCTGGTTCCCGATGTGTAGCCTCTAATACAAATGTGTGTATGTCCTACGTATGTACGTATGTCCTATTTGGCCCTGGAATGTGGGGATTGGGTTTAGGTGGTGGAACAAATGGCTGCCCTAGATCTTCCGCGCTAATAATTGGTACAGACAGTCCGATGGCAGCGTCAGCACGTCGGCGGTATCGCTGACTGGCTGCGCAGCTTCCCTGTCTAGCACCCTCTAGCTTGACACCGAGTGTTGCTAGGGGTGCTGCGCGTGGAGATGGGGGGGTGTGACCGCTTGCACCTCGATAGCCGCTCCGCCCACCGAACCTCTGTGTCATAGACACCGCCCACCAATACAGCACCATGGACGGGGCGGTAACCACGCCCACAGTACACCCACTTTAGCAGCTGTCGCTTTATGGCCACAATATTCAGCTGACACTTAGCCGGGAGACTGGAGATTGCGCTATAGAGGAGTAGGTCACCATGTATAAGCTTGTTTGGCACTGACACTTTCCGCACAGTCCTATGTTGTTTTGGTTGCCTAGCAACGTTCATTGGCGCCAAAATAGCGTTTTTAAATCCCTCACTGGACACCATTCTCTGTTTTCCCTTCCCTGATGAAAGCTTATATTACCCTGGTGAATATTCCTTGGAGTGCTGTCTATTTGCTTACCTACATTTAACCTACCTCGACTAGCACCCGGGTTCTGATCTGGCTGAAGGTGTGCGTCCACAAGAACTAGTATATATATATATATAAAAAGGTTGAACTTGATGGACGTGTCTTTTTTTCAACCTAACTGACTATATAATGCAGGTTGAGATTCGGACAGCTCTCTTGTGTCAAATTATAGGAACTTATCATTCATAACAGGGGCGGACCAAGCTGACCTTGTGCCCTAGACAACCGTGGCAGTCACCTTGCTGCCCCTGTGCGCGTGCATGTTAGCATACGCATTACGTCGCACGGGGTGGGGCGTGTTGAAAAGAAGAAGAAGAAGAGAGGAGCAAGCAAAGCCGCTCTAGAGGTAGGCAGAAGTTGGTTAAGTATAGTTTTCTTTTAATAAAAACATCTACTTACATACTATTTGTATTGTAGGTGAGGAGGATAATATTATTTTCAATTGCTTTTCAGTTATTTTAACAGTTTGTTATATCTTTAAAGTCCTGAGCAAAAATGTATTAATGCCGTTATCTATTGGCATGATGGCATCCTGATGCAAATGATGTGATGTATATGGGTGGAGAATCTGAACATTATATTCACCTGGTGAATGAGACTTCCAAAAAATCAGTGTGCAGTATCAATGGCTGAATAAATTTACATATAAGATACTCATCCCAAATTATGTGTGTGCATTGGTGTCATGGGGTAAAGGGCCCACTGTTGTTTGGCACTCAGTACAAGTGACTGAAACATGTTATTCATACCTAAGCTGGAGTGTGCAGCTTATGGGTGTTTAGTTCTTTCATTTAATATATTGTTTGTTATTTTATTTTATAAAATGATTCCTACAGTCACCTGCTGTTTTCAAAGGGCACAGTAGGAAAAAAATTTCTTTGGTCTGCCAAAATTATAGCTTTAAAGGACCAGTAACATCAAATATTTTTTGAAAAAAAACACCATTGAAAAAAAAAAAACCACCAAGACAAATTAAACTTTAAAATCGCAAAGTCTTTATTAAGAAATAACTTACAGAAACTCCGCTTGTGCTCCTCTTCATTAAAGGTGATCGGGTGATTCATTGTGTGGCACTCGATTTCTCCTCCCTGTCTTCCTTATAGGAGATAGCCAGGGAGGAGAAATCGAGCACTGCACGCTGGTTCGTCGACCTGTCACCTTTTCTGAAGAGGAGCGGAAGCGGACTTTCGGTAATATATTTCTTAATAAAGACTCCGAGATTTTAAAGTTTAATTTGTCTTGGTGTTTTTTTAATTAGTACACTAATGATTTTTTTTTTTTTTTAAAAAAATTGATGTTACTGGTCCTTTCAGTACCAAATCCAAATTTGGATTAAGGTTCCATCTTATCAAACAGTACCAGCTCAGAACTACTTCTTTGGTTGCTTCCTACTGAGGGCTAATAAGAGCTGGGGTTTATATGACCCTTAAAGGTGGTATCCATTTGTTTTCAGACATGCATTTTCAGAATAACCTTCCTATGGCTGAGACTGATATGGGCCCTCTGTAGCTGTGAAGAAATCTTCAAGCAAGGATCGAAGAAATTCAAATGTGGGTCTTTCCTCAGGCTCTTCCTTCCAACAGAGAAGCATCAGCTCATACAATTCCATAGGACAGTTGTCTGGCTGAGGCATACGATACCCTCTTTCCAGATTTTCTATGACCTCTGGATTAGTCATGCCTGGCACAAGAAAGAAAAATGAATGGGTCATACTAATTTTGACTTAAAAAAAGCAATACATTTTGCATTTCTCACAAAACAATGATAACACTGTGTCTTAAATATACTCCATTAAATGTTTGATTACTTTAAAATTAACTTAGGGTATAATGTAGACATTGACATTCTGAGACAAGATGCAATTGGTCTTTGGTTTGTATTTATTTATATTGTCTTTCTAATCTTATTCTCTTCAGCCTCATATTTGAAATGCTTTGTGGGGCATCCTCAGTAAAACGACACCATAATCACTAGGGTTCATCTCACTGTTAATAAAGCGTATGCACAAATGGACCTCAAACCTTCATGAACGAGCTGTTCATCCAGTTACTTTCATCACCTTAATTTCACCAGAAATAATTTTGAGTACCATTGTAACATCAAACTAAGTAGCTGGGTCAGTTTTGTAACACCTACATTTCCTAAATACTGTATTTATAACTGCAAATGTTATACAGGTCTGGGATCTGTTATCCAAAAACCTGTTATCTAAAAAGCATCGAATTACGGGAAGGTTTGCCCCCCTATTTATCAATAAAATTTCTAGTGCAGGAAAAAAATTGCAAATCAGGATAATTTTGGGACATCTGTCACTGACTTCTACATGAACTTGGCAGGTCTGATTTGGAATAATTTTTCATTCAGACTTTTAACACAATCGGGGTTTAATAAATCACGAAAAACATTTTTTCCCCACCATGAAAACTTTTGTTATTTTTAACTTTAATAAATAACCCCCGGAATGTATGGAGGTCAAAATTACAGAAAGATCTGTTATCTGGAAAACCCCAGGTCCTGAGGATTCTGGATAACGGTCCCATACCCGTAAGTGATCACATTGAATTAAAGTGTACTTTTTTTGTTGTTTGAAATCCCCTGTAAAAACTTCAATTCACCTACGTCCTTCCTATATGGCTTAATAGCAATAATGGGGGGAAAGTATCAAGAAATTTTACTTATGGAAGAATTAAAGGCACAAACGCTCTCTATGTTTTCTCTCTCTTTAAATACTTTTACACCCAAATTTACTTCCTATATTATACAAAAGTAAATTGCTCTTCCAAATTTGTACCCTACCATCAAAATTTGTGGCTTTCTACTTTACTCACCTGGGTACGGAATTCTTCCATAAGTGACAATTTCAGTCAGCAGTACACCAAATGACCACACGTCTGATTTGATTGTAAAAGTCCCGTAATTTATCGCTTCAGGGGCTGTCCATTTAATAGGGAATTTCGCTCCTGTGAAGAAAGATTCTTCTTTGAAATCTCACTTGTAGTCTTTGGGGCCTTAAATTTGCAAACCCATAATTGGTTTAAAATACATTATCAACATGAAAGTATAATTATTCTCTTCCTCTTCACATTCCTGGGGGTATGTCAAGTAAAAAGTGGGTAACTGCCAGTGGTGTAAGTATAGAGGAAGCAGGCCTCACAGTCGCGGGGGGCACAGACCGCAGTGTCTACTTCCTCTATAGCCTTCAAATCCCCCTCCTCGTCACTCATTGTCTTCTTCTTCTTTAAAGGAACAGTTCAGTGTACAAATAAAAATTGGGTAAATAGATAGGCTGTGCAAAATAAAAAACATTCTAATATAGTTGTTTAGCCAAAAATGTAATGTATAAAGGCTGGAGTGGCCGAATGTCTAATCTAATAGCCAAAACCCAACTTCTTGCTTTTTAGCTCTCTAACTCAGTAAGTCAGCAACTTGAAGGGGGGCCACATGGGACATTACTGTTCAGTGAGTTTGCAATTGATCCTTTTCAGCTCAGATTCAAAAGAAAACATTTATGGCCCATGTGGCCCCCCTCAAGTCACTGATTGGTTACTGACTGGTAACCAATCAGTGGAAACTAAGTGAGCTGCAAAGCAGGGAGTCCTGTTACACATCCAGTCAGTCCAGCCTTTATTTGTCTAACTATATTAGAAACATTTTTTTATTTTGCACATATCTATTTACCCAGTTTTTATTTTTACCCTGAACAATTCTTTTAATTAGCTCACGCCTGGGGAAGGGGGGGGGGGGGTTGCTGGATTAACCTTGATAAATGTTACACAACAAAACGTTGGGGTAATTCTCATTTTCAGGCAAGGGTATCCGCTTCCTTGTAGAGTTTTTTCATTTTGGTTACGACTTAGTGGTATCTACTTTAATGCTATTATTGATTTAATTTTTTTTTCTTTATATAACTGTATTGTATGTAAAACTTTAGTAGAGATGAAGAGGGTGTATATTTATATCCCTATTGTACCTTCTCTAGCTGTGTACTCATTGTCCACTATTACTCGAGCCAGTCCAAAATCAGCTATCTTGCAGCACAGAGACTCAGACACAAGAATATTTGCAGCTCGCAGATCTCGGTGGATATAATTTTTGCGTTCTAGAAAAGCCATTCCTTCTGCAACCTGGGAATTATGATAAGAGAAAATGATGCAGTAAAATAGTACTAGTAGTTACAAAAAAGATTAAGGCTGCCCGATGTTGTGCTTGTTCTATTTAAATGTTATTATTTTTATTATTTTTTTCTGCCTAGTTCACAAAGCCAATTTCCCGGGGGGGGGGGGGGGGGGGCAGGTGAGAATTAAACTAACAACCAAGCAGCATGGGGTGAGTGTAGGGGGCCACTGATAGCTTAGTAGTATTGGGCCCTGTTAATTCTGATGGTGACCTTGAGCGCTGCCCTGTGTACTTACCTGAGCTGACATATCTATCAGTTTATAGATGGTTAATTTGAGACCTTCTGGGGTTTTTAAGTAATCCACAAGGCAGCCTAAAGGATTAACAGACATAGTAAATTTAAGAAATTACACCAATGAACATTTGCTGAATACATTTTGCTCTGTTTTTGCTACATTGTTGATGTCATTTCTCTTTTATTACCTTTGTTTATTGTTTTACAGTTGTGGAAGTTTGTATAAACTACAGATATACAACTTTTTCCTTTCTTTTCTGTGTTCTTGCATTGTCTCTTTGCTGTGTCTGATTTTGCTTCTCTGCTAACTGTTGGTGCATGTTTTAGAGCAGGCTTGTCTGGCAGGTATTAAGCCTATTTTTACCTTCTCTTTCTATGGGGATTGTTTATCAAAGAGTGAAGGTAGAGATCACCACAGTCCGCTAGAGTGAAATTCTGCCATACTTCATTTATTTCTAAGGCATTTTGAAAGGCATATTTATCAAAGGGTGAAGTTTCACTTTCACCCATTGATAAATACTCTTTTAAAAATCCCATCGAAATGAATGGAGAGTGGCGGAATTTCACTGTGGTGAGCTATAACTTCACCCTTTGATAAATATACCCCTATGTCTACTTTTATCTGTCTACACATATGTGGTCACACGCACACTTACCTTTCTCCATGTACTCTGTCACAATATATATGGGCTCCTGAGTTACAACAGCATTTAAACGAACCAATCGTGGGTGCTGTAACTGTTTCATTAAATTGGCCTCAGCCAAGAAGGCTTCTGGTGACATTGATCCAGTTTTCAGGCTCTTTATTGCAACTTTTGTGTGTCCATTATAGAAGCCTGCATCAGGAAAAGGGAGAATAATGAATAATAATAAAAAACCAAGATGTTATAGAAAAGGACTTCAACAATTTAAATTGTTTGTCAAAAATAAGACCATGTTCATGTCCATGTTCTTACACAGCATGCAGTGATCCAATCTATCATTATCTTCCTGTAACAAACTACTCACCCATCCACACCTCACCAAACTGCCCAGCCCCAAGCTTCTTGACCAATTGCAGTTTGTTGCGGGGTATTTCCCATTCATCTGCCCACCATGGTTTTTGAGGAACTTGAGTCTGGCATGGCTCTTTTAAAAGGGTGCAGAGCCCATCTGAGGAACCTAGAAAGGATCCAACAACACATTTGTCTGGTATTACTAGAAAGTGGTATTTCAGAATTTCAACACATCAGAAAACAGATTTATGGTGGCCCTGCTTTATGGGAAAATCATGGATAGAATCTATAACTCTTCATATTTGGTTTTCTTTATGTAAGATATGACTCTAGGGTAGGTAATTTTGGCTTTACAGCAATGACTTGAAGAAGGGCAACCCTTTATCCAGTGACACTTATGAACACACTGGTTTATGCAACATCTCTTCATACTTAACATGTGCTCATATGAAATTTTACCTCATGGCAACAACATGTGAAAAACAGAAAAACCCAGTTTTGTGGTGTAACTGGACCCAAAGGGAAACCTCTCAGTATATCATTTTTTAATGAATGAATGGTATTTTCTATTCCTGTATTCCTCTTTCATGTCCAGCCATCTTACACCAGAATAATTAAACCCCTTTTCATTCTTCTTTGTCTGGATTTCTTACGTCTATAATTCTGCACCAGTTCTTGTAGCGTTTGGAACGTTTTTTTGGGAGATATGTAAAATCCACCACTGTCCATATTTCGAATCTTGTAATGTTTTACCACCTCGCCCTGATTTTGATCCAGATCTCTCACAGAAAGAGAATAGGAGCCTGAAAAGACAGGAATGGGGAAGAGAAGAGCTTAGTTTGGATATGATTGAAAGACAGAAATACCTGCACATTATACTATCCTATTTGCATCTACATTTTCACTTTAGAATTTTTTTCATAAAGTTTTGTGTGCAAGATGAGAAGAAATTATGGTTATGTGTGAGTGAGAAAAAAGAATGAGAGAGTCTGTTGGTTTATTGCATTTTCTTTTCTGTTTCTACTTTTTACCTTTGTTAGTCTCACTCTCTCTCACTAGGAAGGATCCCTGTTGATTTCCAGGAGCCAGAAGCTGACGTTCTGCATCTTTTCTACCCAGGTCTTTAAAAAACCACCTTCATGAAAGCACAATGCATGTGTTTACCTTTAAAATTGATGTAAGCATGCATGATGTAAAGAACAAGTATGGACTGCCATTTTGCTTCCTTAACTCCAATCGTAGTGACCAACATGTTATTAAAAACTGGAGAATTCCTGCTTTGCTTTACCAAGCAATAATATTTGAATGAAGCACTTGTATTTGTGCCTTGATACTTACAGTTCAGATTCAATGCCATTTACAGATGCCACAAAGTTATATGGTATGAATCCAACTTGTCCTGTTCGGAGAGACGTCGCCTTCCACCATTCTCCTTTCCTGCAGAGGAATGAATATGTGTTATGCCATTTGCGACAGACACTTCTTGTTTATATTGAAGTTGGAATAAGGAGATCCTGGATCAAATGTAACCAAAAAATTTATATTAATATAATAAGGAATATTAACATTTAAGACATGGTGATTAGGTAAAATAGGGGTAAAGGCCTTGTAATGCAATCTATTCCATAGTAAAATATATGCAGTTTGGAAAAGTGTTCAGGTATTTTGACTTAAATAGTGAATTATGGTAGCATTGTTTTTTGCATGTAGAAATGCCCTTTGCATTTAATAATTTATTTCTTGGGTATCTACAACCAACTTTAATTGCAAGCTCTACTATATAGAAACTTCCTTCCTCTTGTGCCTCTTAGCACTTAGGCTGTGGCAACACAGGCTGAAGGGTTCAGCAGCTAAATCCGATCAGCCTGAATCTACTTTTATCCAGTCCCTAGTTATCAAACCCATTTAGAGAGAATAGGTTAATAGTTTTTACTATTTTAGGAAAAGTGTATGTTGTTAAAAGGAAATAGGCAATAGGAGGTAAAATGTCTATGTTCTGCACAATCAAGAAAGAATTGGTAAAAAAAATGGCCATGAGTGATATTTTGTCATTCTAAATACAGTTAAGCTGTACTTACTGCTCCAGAATGTGCATCTTTTCTCCAGCCTCAAATCCAAGATCTTCAGCATGCATAGGCTCATAATTATACAGGGCCACCACCTGGTTATCTGCAGGGAAACCAACTGATTATTTACATGTCTTCAAATAAGCAAACCAAAAATAGGTACCAGGGCCAGCCTATGTGGCCCAAAGCACGGGAAAGACAAAGTGACAGAATGGAGATCATACTTTTCTTTAAAAGGTTAGTGTGAGGTTGTGGTGTGATTGGCACAAACTGGTTACATAACAACAGCCACACGGATTGCATCATTGTTCTTCATCCTGATCATGCTGTTATCGAGAATCAAGACCTTTCCTTGCCTCAGGCTGTCCTTGGTAATTTTCCAAGTTAAATTTCCATCATTGTTTTAATTGGGACATATAGCTCTTTTAGTGTAAAGACCACGCCATTGCCATGTCTGAGTGCTCTCGGTAAGTGTGTGTGGGAGGGGTGAAGGAAAGGACGTCTGCTGGGTGTGCTATTTTTGCTCTATATCTTTCATGTATTTCAGATATTGACTCGTCCTGTCCTTGAATCCTGATATCTGCCTACTAAGGCATATAGAAAGGGGCACATTTACTAAGGGTCGAATATCGAGGGTTAATAAACCCTCGAATTTAAATCCTGAACGTTTCGAACGATTTTAAGCGATAGATCGAAGGATTATTCTTCGATCAAAAAAAGCTTAGAAAAGTGATGGGGAAGGTCCCCATAGGCTAACATTGTACCTCAATAGGTTTAAACTGCCAAAGTATGTAGTCAAAGTTTTTTTTAAAGAGACAGTACTTCGACTATCGAATAGTCTAACGATTTTTAGTTTGAATCGTTTGAATCTAAGTCACAGGTCGTAGTAGCCTATTCGATGGTCGAAGTGCCCAAAATAATACTTCGAAGTTCAACGTTTTTTTCATTCGAATCCTTCACTCGAGCTTAGTAAATGTGCCCCTAAGTGTATATATTTATGCCCAGTTAAGGGCATGGGCACACTGAGCTGTAGGCTCTGATGCTCTCAGTCTGTGTATTTTTGCAGCTTTAAAGTAGTGGATCCGCACCATTGGATTGAATTAGATCTGCCTGCATGCACACACCTACAGTGGAGCAGAATCGAAGGTCATGCGAAAGTAGGCATTTTTGGGGTGTCCTCTTCTCCGCTGCTTGTGCAGCCATAGGTAGATCTAATTCAATTCAATGGAGCAGGGACATGGAGCTGATCCAGTTCTCCCAGCTTTCAAAAATATGTGGGCTGAGAGCATCAGAGTTGACAGCTCTGTGTGCCTATGCCCTGATAGACTCCCAAACAGTATTCCAGATTAATACAGACAAAGAGAACACTTTAGTGCCACAGGCTGTGGTATAGAAAAAACACAATAATGATAAAATAGTGTAGTCATTTTCTCAGTTATAAACCCCCTTGTGCACAGTGTCCCAAAACTTATTCCATTCTAATTTTGTATACTCTTGACACTTTGGATAGTTTGACAAACAATTAGTGCTTAATTCCTTTATTTTAGTGGCTGTTTAGAAAGACTTTGATGTACTGAATATATAAGTCAATACCCTTGTACCTTATTTGTAAATACACGAAGAAGGGTAAAACCTTTCACACTTACCATGCAGTGGAGAACTGGGTGGATTTTGGCCTATATATGAAACCAAAGGGTCCTGTACATCAAAGCATGAGATAAGCTGAAAGAAACAAAAGTTACAAGTCTAAATTGTTCTAAGATTATGGATGCTCTGAATTAAACATATTTGTATTCAGATGAATATGGAATCCATAAAAAGCTTAGTACCAAATCTGAAAGCTAATTTGAATATTAAAATTTGGAAAATATAAAAAAAAAACTGCATCCATTAAAACCAGAAAATTGGATGCGGTTCAGAATCTGAATCTGAATCATACACAAAGTGCCCCTACCTAAACCATATATAAAAACTCAAATTCATGGTCAAAAGTGCAGGTAGACTATTAAAAGACAAGATATACTATAGGGTCATGTTCCTTGTGCCCACATTATCAGATCCTGGAATGATTAGTCCACCATAAAAAAGTTTTGAAGGGACGGTTCACCTTCAACTTTTTGCCTAATAATTCACTCTGAAGTCATGGTTGTCATGCTAAGAAAAGCAATATTCTAAAATTCTAAACCGCTGATGAGTGTCCCCACCCCAGTTGCTATCTCTGTCTGCCTAACTCCCCGAATGTGCAATTACATAAAAAATAGAGCCAGACAGCAGGGACTAATGTGCAATCCCCCCCTAAGGACAAGGACATCTAGCAGCAACAGGGTTCTGACAAGATGGTCCTATTGCTGAATAACAGTATGCTACCAGGCCTGGGGGTGTGTTTTTTTTACTGAAGGGAATATCTAAGGGTCAGGGCACACAGGCAGATTCAGGAAGATTAGTCGCCCGACGACAAATCTCCTCTTCTTTGCGCCGAGTGCCGTCCTGCCGGCGATTTACATTTTAGCCGGCGGGAAGGCAGCGGAGGCTTTCTAGCAGCAGAAATCTCCCCTTGGTCAGCAGCAATAATGTAATTTTCAAACATACGGATCCAAGCAGTAAACGGTATGGTAGGCTCACCAGAATTTGGAAGAAAAGGTGCAGGCTGCTGCAGAGGTAGAAGAGCCATCCTGTTGCCAATCTGCTTTGGGTAGCCGAGGATGAGTAGAGTATAACAGTGATTTATTAGCAGAGTCAGACAGCCATTGCACAACAGTAAGCTTTTACTTTCAAGCTGTACAGAAAGTCCTGTGTATGCACAGTACAAGTCCTGTGCACAGTGACACCCGCATGCCATTTGTATAAACACCACACTGAACTTGCCCTGAAATTAGACCAAAGACTGATGTCTTGGTATTTCACAGAGAATATTTGTAGCAGACTCTGGCAGAAGAGACAATTGTTGTTAAGTACAACAATTTTCAGGTAACCACCCATAAGATATTCTTCCCAAAAGCTCAAAAAGTCAGGAACTTTTAGAAAAATCATAGTTTGAAGGGTGCAGTCCTTTCGGCGGGCAAATTTAAGAAAAACAGTTGCTAAGAACACTGAAAGTAACATCAAATCTTGTTCATGCCCATTGGGCAATACAGCCTCTCAAAGAGCCCCTCAACCCCATGTAGAGGCATCTTAAGAATGGTCACAGGTAAAGCCTGACACCTTGGCAAATTAAACGTCCCATTTTTATGATTTACAAATCCTGTTTGTACATGTGTACAAATATATGTTTTGTTTGTGTGTTTGTGTGTTTCGGTCAATTTTGCTCTCAGCAAACCAATCCTTCAAACACCTTGCTTTGTACACATGGGTATTATGGTTTGTGTGCACCTGTTAGCCTATTAAAATCTGGCTCCAGATATATAGGGGCCCATTTACTTAGTTTGAGTGAAAGAATAGAAAAAAAAAACTTTGAATTTCGAAAGTTTTTTTGGGCTACTTCGACCTTCGACTACGACTTCGAATCGAACGATTCGAACTAAAAATCGTTCGACCATTCGATAGTCGAAGCACTATCTCTTTAAAAAAAAGTTCAACCCCCTACTTCGCCACCTAAAACCTACCGAAGTGCAATGTTAGCCTAAGGGAAAGGTCCCCATAGGTTTTCTTGTGTTTTTTAGGTTGAAGAAAAATCTTTGATCGATGTATTATAATCCTTCGGATCAAACGATTCGAAGGATTTAATCGTTCGATCGAACTATTTGCGCTAAATCCTTCGACTTCGAAATTCGAAGTCAAAGGATTTACATTCCGCAGTCGAATATCGAGGGTTAATCAACCCTCGATATTCGGCCCTATGTAAATCTGCCCCATAGTGTTATTAGGCACAGGATGCCTTGGATGTAAAGCCTATACAGGCAGGTTGGTGAGTACCCCAGCATTCTTTAGCCTGTGTGTCCGAGTACTATTTGTGATGTAACGCTTTCCATCCACAGTTGGTAAATTAGCCCAACCTTGTACAACATATCAGGGCCGCCATCAGAAATCGCAGGGCCCCATACGACAAAATTTCCTGGGCCCCCTGGGCTGTGCCCACCGCAAGCCCCACCTACAGGTCCGCCCTCCTCGTGCCACAGGTCCGCCCCCACCACACAGTACAAAAACAAAAAAAATATTGGTGGCTAGGGTTTCCACATGTTAATAAAAAATAAAAAGATATTGTTGGTCAGGGCCCCCCATTAAAAACATTTGTGGCCAAGGCACATGAGAAAAAAAAAATTGGTGGCCAAAATTTGTGGCCAGTCCCCCCCAGTATTAGAAAATTGGTGGCCGGGGCCCCTTAAACGTCCATGCCTTTCCGAAGTCAGCAGCTCTCAGAAAGATGGGGGGCCCGGCTAATCAAGTAAGTGTGGCGTTGTGGGGCCCCCCTTACCCTCGGGCCCCCTACAACTCTCCCCCCTGTCCCCCCCTGATGGCTGCCCTGCATCATATAGCTGAGTATATAAATGGGTCACTGAATGGCACTCACTGTTTTTTATTTGGACTCATAGTGCAGTCTCTCAGTATAGCATTCTGGCACTGTATAGTAGTATTACAATTTATTACTATTGTACAAAGGAAAAGTTTTTTTTTACTTTGCATTGAACTTCTGTTCATATAATCCCAAGAAGCACAAAATAGCATGATGGTATATAGCAATCTTTAGTTTACTGTGAATACAGTGCTGTAATATATTGGTGCTTTCTAAATCCATTTTAATAATAATAATAATAATATTTATAAGAGAAGATGCAGAAAGAGGATGGTCATCCTGGTGCCTCACGGCCATGTGGTGCTCTGGGGCCCACACAGGTTTAACAGCCAGAGGACAGCACTGTGTATAATAAATGTATAATTTATTAGAAGGTCTGAAGTTTATAACTACTCATTTTCTTAGATAGATTGTCTCTTTCAGTTATATAATATTGGGAAGCTGTAAAATCTCACAGTTGGCCCAGTTGAGATCTGTATTAATGTGCATGTTGAAGCTGTGCAAATCAGGTTATCGTCACATGGGGCAAATTCATGCATTTCGATGCTCGGTTTTAAGCTCAGGAGGTGGGTGGCAAAATATTTTAAACTGCCCCTCTCTTGACTTGAATGGTAATCACCAGGACCCTGGCATTCTCATGATAAGCTTATTGGCATGCATAGTACTGACCTCAGTCTTCTTCCGAGGAAGATGGCACTGTTCACACACATCAAAATTTTCCAACCAGTCATCTTCATACTCAGAGCTGCATCCACATCCCATGGTTCCTGCAGATGGGAAAATATAAAAACATATGTAGCTTTCTATTGCTGTTTTCTATGCTGTTTTTCATGTGCTTTTTTCTGTGACAACTAAAAATGGTTAATGGGCCACTGAGTATCTGTATTATGTTCTTTATTAAAGCTGTAGCTATACAACTTTTCAGTTGGCCTTCACTTTTTCTTTTTTATTGTTTTTGAATTATTTGCCTTCTTCTTCTTCTAAAACATCTTTCAAATGGGGGTCACTAACCCCAACTGAAAAACAAATGCTCCGTAAAAGCTGCATATTTGGGGGCAAATTTATCAAAATGTGAGATTAGAACTCACCACAGAAAAACTCACCCATGTTCTATTTATTCCTAAGGGATTTTTAAAAGCATATTTATCAAATCAAACACCATTAAATATGGGATTGTAAATATGGGATTCCAATACACGTGATCCTAAAAATCCCATAGGAATAAATAGAACATGGGTGAAATCTGCCCATTATCGTTATTGCTACTTTTATTACTCTTTTATATTCAGGACCTCTCCTATTCATGTTTCAGTCTCTTATGCAAATCAATTCGTGTAATTTGGCCCTAGCAGCCAAATAGCTGAAACTGCAAACTGGCTGCTGAATAACAAGCTAAATGACTCAAAACCCACAAATGATAAAAAATGAAAACCAATTGCAATTTATCTCAGAATATCACTTTCTACGTCATATTAAAGTTCATTTAAAGGTAAACAACCCCTTTAAAGAAAAGGAAGCATTGTATAATACACCATCATTTGTGTTATAATTTTCAAGATGTGTACAATCATATTTTTCCCCTCAATTCATCTTCTCCACTGCAATATCTTCTTTACCTCACTTGTTTGTTCTCTCATGCCCTTCTGCTCTAATATCTATCTTTGCTATTTTTCTTTTCCATTCCCCATTAGTTTTTGTCTTTTTCCCATTTGCCCAAAATGTCTCTCATTATCTCTATTCAAAATCCTTCCTGAGTTGATTTCTCTCTTCAACCCTTTCTTTTCATTTACTGTGCAGACTAGCAATGTAAAAGTTGTTCACCCTAATCTTTTATTCCCATCATTCTTGCTCTCATATTATTCTCATAACCCCCATTCTCGTTTCTTCTCTTGAGTTGTTTTCCATTTCTGTCACTTTCTATATGTGTCTTCTATCCCCCTCTATATATATATCCATATCATTAGGGGTCATTTACAAAAAATGCAGTGTGCAAAGTTTTTTTTTTTGTACACTGTGCAAAAGGGATGTACTATAGGGATGGCTGTTTTGAAGTGAAGAGCCATGCTGCTTTCCCAGTGAATTCAGTGCATGACTCTTGTGGTGAACTGTATAATCCAAACCAGAGTACACAGCGCCGGATTTCACTTTTGGGCTCCCCTAGGCCGCGCGGTCCGACCAGGCGGCCGCGCGGTCCTAGCGCCCGCCTTCCCAGCACGCCGGCGAAAAAACGCCGGCGCAGCTGGTGCAGTTGAACGGCGGCTGGGCGGCATGCCACCCCTATTTCTTTGCCGCCCTAGGCCCGGGCCTATGCGGCCTTGCCGCAAATCCGGGCCTGAGAGTACAGGTTCAGGGAGGAAGTGTATGGAGTGATGAAAGAAGATATACTATATAGAGTAGACCAAACAAATACAGGGCTCTGAAGGACAGGATACGAATGTTATACTTAATTTGCCAATTTACAGGAGAGAAACTTTAGAAGTGAAGTGGTAGACTGTGATTTAGATGCAGGTAACTTTTGGAAGACCAACAAATAATGTGTTGCAGTTGTCTGACCTGGAGAGCATAAGTGTGCAGATCAATGTTTTGTTGGGACATGTATGGGATCTGTTAACTAGAATACTCTGGACCTATTATTCAGAATGCTCGGGACCTGGGGTCTTCTGCATAATGGATCTTTCCGTAATTTGGATCTTCATACCTAAAGTCTACTAGAAAATCCTTTTTAGTATTGATTTATTATCACAGAGAAAAATGAACCATTTTTTAAAATTTGGAGTATTTGGATAAAGTAGAGTCTATGGGAGCAGTGGTAGTTCGCACGCTTCCGGAGGGGGGTCGGTGGGCCAGGCTACATGGTCTCCCCATAGTTACGTTACTTTATGGGAGACATTGATTCCGTAATTCAGAGCTTTCTGGATAATGGATCCCATACCTGTAGAGGGATAGAGGAAGTGATGGATTTTTGAAGTGGCATGTCCTTGTCAGGGATCCAAAGTGGACTGAAAAAGTGAGGAAGAAGTCTAAAGCGAGAAGAAAAAAACTACATTTGGGGAATGGGTGTAGGGGGATGCTGTTGACTGTAATGTAAAATATTGGGGAGGGGTAAGGTTTAGGTGGAAATATGAGCAGTTTGTCATTTTGAGCAGTTGGACATTTTAAATTTCAGGTGGTGATCAGCCATCCAAGACGCTAGGGCAGTGAGGCATTGTATGATTGTAGCCAGAATAGTAGGACTGAGATTAGAGCAGGATACGTGTGTCTTTGTGGTATCATAACGTTTATGAGGTGTTAAGTCACTTGTTCACTAACCTGTGGATATTTTTTTCTCCTAGTATCTGGTGCTAAACTTTGAACCTGTACTTACTTTGGAATTCCAGTAAAAACACGGCATTCTGGATAACAAAGTATAACTGTTTGCACAAGTGCCTAATCAATGTAAAGAAGGTCTACATTTTGGCTGGGTAGAAGCATCTACAGTATTGAATTAAAATTCTTCAGTGACAGAAATATTATAGAGACAATGTAACTACATTAGGAAGCACAATACTATTATAAGCACATACAAAACCAGTTACTTATATCTAGCTTTCTCTTAAGTAATCTTTCCACTATATCGCGCAAAGTTTCAAAATAAGTAAGGGCTACACTGCACAGTCCTGCTATGTAGCATTGCCATGTCAGGGGAATGTTTTCTTTTACTTAGCTCTCTTTTTATAGGTTCCAGTAAAAACACTGAGAGCGGATCTTAATTTGTTCTCACTATAAATTAGTCATATCAAGTGACATCTAAGTAAGATTCTAGAAGAGTTTTAAGATACAAGCGATAATGAGGACCCTGCTCCTTAGAGCTTACAATCTTACAGTAATGTGACTAATGAACGTCGAGCCCGAGTGCAGGCCGTGCGGCAGGGACCCCCCCTACCCTCCTCGGGAAAGGGACGCCCTCCTCTGGACGCAGTTTTCTGTACGCCTTTGCATTGGAGCGAGTGTCCAAAGCCCCAGTAGTTACTCCTCTGCAATCTTATTAAATAGCTAATTGAATCTTAAGCATTGCAAAAATAAAAAATTATCTTACATTTGTAGGCATAACATTTTTGGGTAAGAAATCCATATTATTTTAGACAATTCTACATTCAAAAATCTCTTGCATAAATATCAACTAAATAATACATAGGGGAACATATTAAAATTCAGAATTTAGGGATACTGCTGCAAAATAATTTATTTCATGGCTTTTTTAGAAAAGTGCATTGAAAAAAATAATTATCAAAAAAGTGCAGTTGAATTCTTCGCCCCCCCACTTTATAAGGGCAATCAAGTTGCAAACGTAAAAAAAATATGAATTATCATTTGGAATTGTGTTTTTTTTCCTGCAGTCACATCATTTACAGCATGAGCTAACACATAGATGGCATGAGCATAGTTAAGACTTCTAGTCTCCTCATTAAGGGAATCTGTCGTCATTTTAAACTTTTTTTTTTTTTTGCATTTTTATAAAAAACACACATCCATAAACACAGTCTGGCAAATAAAATGTTAATCCACAAATCCATGCATTAGTTATTTTAGTTTGTATTTTGTCATGGGGGCTTCCATTTCTGCTCATTACACATTCATCCTGTGCTGCTCTAACAGCAGGCACAGCATTACCTGTGTGCTTGGAGGCAGCCACTCTGTAATGAAAAGCCAGGTCGCACTACGACATGAGAATCTAGCTGTACACTCCCCCTCCCCTCTCTGCCCATGCGTGTGATGTTTGGAGGAGAGCGGTCACATGGTTTGCAGGGAAGCAATTACTTTCACTTTCCTACGTTCTGCCTTCTCTACAGCTGCACTAGCAGCCCCTCCTCCCACAGACACTATCAAACCTCCTGCCGTTCTGTAAGTTTGTTCTCTGCATTCCTTTGGAGGGGGGAACTTTCTCTCCTTGCTGCCTTCCTAGTTTGTTTTACTGGTTACTAGATGAGGTAAAGGAGCTGTAAGTTCCCTCTGCTATCCACCTCACACAGACCTTGCTCCTTTCCTGCCTGCAATACTTCTTTTTTCATTAACTACTTACTGCCTCCTTTCTCCTGAGCTATTTTAACCCTTCCTAGACTTCCTCCTAAGTTTTCCTGGTTTTCAAGTGTCCTCCTTATTTTATCATTTTTTTCTATTCCCTGTAATCAGTCCTGAGAGTGTACTCCTGTGTTTCTGCCATTCATTTTTGTGTAAACAAATATAATAAACTATCTATATAAAATATTTTTTCCAGTGCCCAAAATGAATTGTGTGTGTGTGTGTATATATGCATATATTTATTTTTGAAACGTAAGTGGGGGCAGTGATCACAGGACTATCTTATTTCAGTCCTTCTGAAGTGGTGTCAGTGGGAGCTTATCTTGATACCTGCCTATTGTTCAATTGACAGGCTCAGCAGACAAGGCTCTAATTTACATTACAGCAGCTTGTAGGAGGGAGGGGTAATGACATCACTCCAACTTGCAGTGCAGCAGTAAAGTGTGACTGAAGTTTATCAGAGCACAAGTCACATGACCTGAGGGCAGCTGGGAAATGTCAAAATGACTAGCCCCATAGCAAATTTTAAAATTAGATATAAAAAAATCAATTTCTTGTTTTGAAAAACGGATTTCAATGCAGGATTCTGCTGTAGTAGCACTATTAACTGATACATTTTGTAAAAAACATGTTTTTCCATGACAGTATCCCTTTAGCCTCAAGCTATGCCTCTAGTTACACCATAAAGAGTTAGCCATAAAGATTAAATCTTAGTTTGTGTATGTACAACTGCAAGTTGCTCATTGCCAATCTCTTACCTAGGACTTCAGATTTCATTACTAATCTTTTCATACAGTAGAACCCCCATTTTATGTTCTTAGGAGAACAGGAGAAAAGTGTAAAGTCCGGGATATTATAAAATCAGGGAAATTTGTTAAAGCAACTTATTCTTGAAGAACTCAAAAGATACAGTATAAGTATGGGAGTCACTTGTACTTTGAAATGCAAAATTTGGGGTTAAACATTTCAGCATTAATCTAACACTATGGATAGGACCTTAGATAGAACCATGGCAAAGTATGCATTTGTTAGTAAAATCAAAAAACCTCTTAAATCCACTAAAAATAACATGCTTAGCACGGTGAACATTTTTGAACCATGACCATTTTAAGGCCACACCCCCTAAATACCACATCCTTTTTCCAAAATTTGGCAGGTTATGGAAAGTTTAAACACATTTCTGGGAGTATTAGGGTTCAGGTTTTATGTGTTATTACAGTTCTGCTAATGAAGGTGAATTGCCATTTAAGCTGCAAGGCCCAAAAGACTTGTTTATCTTAAGTAGACACAATTGTTTCTTTGCTTTTCTTAAATTGTTACAACTGTATCTAAGTGCACCTGCCATTCTGGGCTCTCTGCCAAAACCTAAGTTTTAGAAACTTTGTATCTTTTTCTGGCTGTTCAGTGCAGGAAATCAAAGAGAAAGTCGGTACATTTCAATAACAATCCAGAACTGAGGGTTGAGCTGTCAAAAATCGGGACTGGTATGGAAATGGGACATTGCGGAGAGCCTCTACCAAGAATGGAAACAATCTCTAGACTAGACATACCAGACAGGAATTTGGAGGGTCACATGCTGTTCTCTCCAGCTCTCTTGCATTTTCCAGACCCTGTTCCTATATAATTGTGACTCCTGTATCATCAGGGATGGATTCTTGCACAGGCTTCTCTAGCTATAGCCTAGGAGCCCAGTGTGGTCAGGGCCCATCTAGCTTTTTTCAGTTATTATTTCCATACAGGTATGGGACCTGCTGAGAGAAGAAGGCAGGCATGGCGTGTTCTGTACATTACCACAATGAATTTTAAATGAAACAACTCAGATGCAGTTGAACTGTAGACTTTCAGCTTTAATTCAGTGGGTTGAACAAAAAGATTGCATAAAAATGCGAGGAACTAAAGCCTTTATTTTAACACAATCACTTTATTTCAGGTGCTCAAAGGTAATTGGACAAATTAAAAAACTGGAAATTAAATGTTCATTTCTAATACTTGGTTGAAAACCCTTTTCTGGCAATGACAGTCTAACGTCTTGAACTCATGGACATCAGCAGATTTTGGGTTTCCTCCTTTTTAATGCTCTGCCAGGCCTTTACTGCAACGGCTTTCATTGCTGTTTGTTTGTGGCCTTTCTGTCCGAAGTTTAGTCTTCAACAAGTGAATCACATTCTCAATTGGGTTCAGATCAGGTGACTGACTTGGCTATTCAAAAATATTCCACTTCTTTGCTTTAATAAACTCCTGGGTTGCTTTCGCTGTAGATTTTGGGTCATTGTCCATCTGTTTTATGAAAAGCCTCCCAATCAATTTCACTGCATTTAACTGGATTTGAGCAGACAGTGTCTCTGAACGCCTCAGAATTTATTTGGCTGCTTCTGTCCTGTGTCACATCATCAATAAACACTAGTGTCCCAGTGCCACTGGCAGCCATGCACGCCCAAGCCATCACACTGCCTCCATCATGTTTTACAGATGATGTGGTATGTGTTGGATCATGAGCTGTTCCACGCCTTCTCCATACTTTTTTCTTGCCATCATTCTGGTAGAGGTTGATCTTGGTTTCATCTGTCCAAAGAATGTTTTTCCAGAACTGTGCTGGCTTTTTTAGATGTTTTTTTTTTTAGCAAAGTCCAATCTAGCCTTTGTATTCTTGATGCTTATGAGTGATTTGCACCTTGCAGTGCACCTCTGTATTTACTTTCATGCAGTCTTCTCTTTATGGTAGACTTGAATATCGATTCACCTACCTCCTGGAGAGTGTTGTTCACTTGTTTGGCTGTTGTGTAGGGGTTTTTCTTCACCATGGAAATGATTCTGCAATCATCCACCACTGTTGTCTTCCGTGGACGTCCAGGTCTTTTTGCGTTGCTGAGTTCACCAGTGCTTTCTTTCTTTCTCAGAATGTACCAAACTGTAGCAATTTCTCGGATGGGTTTTTTCTGTTTTTGCAGCTTAAGGATGGCTTGTTTCACCTGCATGGAGAGCTTCTTTGACCGCATGTTGTCTGTTCACAGCAAAATCTTCCACATACAAGCATCCCCCCCACTTAAATCAACCAGGGCTTTAATCTGCTTCATTGATAGACATAAAAAAGGAATTGCCCACACCTGCCCATGAAATAGCCTTTGAGTCAATTGTCCAATTACTTTTGAACCCCTGGTCCAATTACTTTTGAGCCCCTGAAATTAAGTGATTGTTTAAAAAAAAAAGGGCTTTAGGGCATTTTTATGCAATCTTTTTGTTCAACCCACTGAATTAAAGCTGAAAGTCTGCAGTTCAACTGCATCTGAGTTTATTTATTTAACATTTATTGTGGTAATGTACAGAACCAAAATTAGAAAAACAAGTTGTCTGTCCAATTATTTATGGACCTAACTGTATATTAATTAGATTTTTGTTTTCATTAGATTAGCTGCATTAGATTAGCAAAAGCTAATTATTGATTAACTTATTTCATTCATTGCACTGGGATAGCCTTTACCAATGTTGTCAGTGGATTGTGGATGCTGTCAATCTTTGTTTTTGGTCTCTATTTGAGGTCAAATATTTTTTAAGACCCACCCTTGAAATATGAGACCATTGCTGTTTCAGCAATTCACATATATATATCCATGAATACATAGGGCATACAATGGATATATATAAAATGCCACACTAATTAACCTTCAAGATGGATACCCCCCCCATCTCAAAGTTGTGCAAATCTAGCACTTGGTAGAGTAAAACATGGAGAAAACAGCACTACCCGATTCCTTCCATCTTTGCAGTAAGTGACATTAATGCCATCTGCCTGTTGCTGCTTAGATGGGGTGGATTTCGCTCCAGAAATGTTTATCTGTACAGTTTTGGACCCAAATTCAAATTCAACCTGTCTACATTGTCAGGGGTGCTTCGCCAATGAGGCGAGTTGAGGCTGTTGCCTCGGGCAGCAGCGCCCCACTAGGTACCAGGGGCAGCAAAAATGCTGCTCCTGGTACTTTTAGAGCGAATTTCAGGGGGAGGGGGGCAGCAGCAACTGCTTCTGCCTCAGGCGGCAGAGGGGCCAGAATTGCCCCTGTACATTGTGGTATTTAGATGCTTGAGCTGTATTGGAATATCTTCTATCTGCGTATTTTTCTCAAGGGAGAAGATGCCAAATTATGACATTAGCTTAAGAGCATGCCCAGTTTGAAGGAATTGTGGATATGCTGCATCATAACTTGCTGATGGAATTATTATGCTCTATACTAAACCAGTGCTATAGTTTGATCATATATCACCCATTTAAAAATACAGAATCTTAGGTAAAATTATTGAAACACACCACTGAAAACATGTTATATTAGGGAGGAACATTGGAAGCAAAAATAAAAATAAAAATAAACATTTCTTGTTAAAAACAGACCCATAAATCTAAAGAATTTGCAGCAAAGTGAATATTTGGGATATGAATGAAGATGCTGATGTGTTTAACATGAAATGACCTCCTTCTCTGCAGATAGATGTCCAGGCTCCATAGCTTCCTTATTAATTGGAAAAAAATAATTCCATCCTACACTCTCAAAATGTGTCAAAAAGTCTAAAATTACCCTGCTGCTATATGGCAAAAATAGTTCATGTAACATTATAACATAATTGTTACAAAAGTATGACCTAAAAATGACTAGAAGAAAACCAAAATAAATAAAGTTTTTCCTGGATTCCTAATGTACAAAAGATGGAAAGTTGCAACATGAGCTAAAGAGTAAGAAAATTAAATGTATTGCAAGTTTGACTTCTTGGGTAGGAGATTATATTTAACTTGGCTAGGCACAAAAGGAAATGAAGACCACAAGTTAAATTAACTAAAGAAATAGTGCAAACATTGTTAGGTTATCTTACATTTCATCTTGTAAGCTATAAATGTTGCTATTATCATTTAAAAACTTTTCTAAAATTTTATAGATCTTGAAGGAGTTTCTCTATGATATAGCATTTTTCAGCAATGAGGGGAAAACATAATTTGTAGTTTTTACTCCGTGATTAGAAGGCTTTATTTTATTGAAATGTGAAGGCAAAGAAATAAAATTGCTGCAATGTAGTATTAATGTATTGTGCTTAATTCTTCTTAATTGGGTATTGAGACAGCGCTAAAACTATCTAAATCTAACCATTTAGATCTAAAAATAACAATTCTGATTTAAATTGTAGGATTAAAGTAAGGTAAATAACAAATCAAACAATTGATGTGGCCATTAATTGACAGAAAGCATTTGTAGGAAAATTATGTCTCGGAAATAGTAGTAGTATCGCCCAGGGATATCGTCAGGCAATACATGCAATGATATTATCGTTACCCGGCAAACATTTTCTAAACTATTCAATTGACAAAATGACCGGTTGCCATGGTATGAAAATTGTCTGGTCGATAATTCTGTGTTCACAGACGGTCCATAAATCTGTATGGCCAACTTTAAGGTGGTCATACAGGGGAAGATTAAAGCTTCTGATATCGTTTTTTTCGTCATTTAGACCAATTCAGCAGCTTATCTGCCTGTGTATGGGGGCTTCAGACAGATCTCCCCGATCGATTTCTGAAATTTTTTTAAAAATTGGCCAGATATAGATCAGGGAGGTTTGATTTCTCTATGTGATCAAGGACCACATTGGCTAGTTGATAAGGTCCTCGTCCCATCAATGCACATTTCCTTCGTTATAATACGATCGTTCAGCCCTAGGGCCGATATCGCCCTGCCATTGGTGGGCATATCGTCATATGATCATGGCACAAATCATCCCTGTATAAGAAGTGTCAAATGACTGCAAGACTAAAGCCACAGAACAAAAGAAACAAGCTATATAAATATAAATGCAAAAAATGGGACTTAGTCTCCAACCATGAGCCAATGCGTTGCCTCTGGGAGTTGGGGCCCCCTCTCTGAGTTACTTATTTCATGCCAAAGGGTGAACCAACGCGGCATGGACATCGGGTTGCTCCTATAGATATAAGAGGACTCGGCGGTGATGCAACTGAACATACGGTCTGTAAAAATCTTGTATTTTACTTGGGCAGGATATAGCCAAAGTTCTGGGTTATTCCGTGATACAGCATCTATATTTTTGGCCTAAATGGTCGAACTGGTATTCGTACTACTGTGACTGCTGAGTTGCTAATTTTGTCATTTGACTTTACGCTTGGTTCACGGAAACCCAATTCAAATGAGCGTCCTTTTTACAACATACAGACCATATTGCCAAGAGCATTCACCAAACCTGAGCACTGGGCTCGCATTCTGAGGGAATTGAGACTTGCCCAAATTTCTAACATTACGGGACTTACCATGTTACACATATCCAATATTGCTATCAATTCACTGACTGTGTGAACAACCATTTTGGAAAACATTTGAATTTCACACCAATTGTGACTTTTAGCACTACAAGGCCTTGGAACAATTTGCTTAATATAATATATGCTGTTTTGTACTCTATTGTGCATTACTAATGTGTTTATGATACATACAATACTTTGTAAGCTAATCTATCCTCTATTGGGAAGGGGATCCCTCCTCCCACATGCAGCACTGATTGTTTTTAAGTTGTTTTTCATTTGAACAATATGGTATGGTGGTGAATAAATATTGCCTTTTATTTTATTCATAATTTTGGAGTACGCATTGGCTTATGGTTGGAGACTAAGTGCCATTTTTTGCATATATATTTAAAGTTGGTTTCTATGTGGACACTCCAATCCATCTAGCCAATGGTTCAAATACCTTGCTTCATTTAACTTGGTATTAGTTAAAGGAACAGTAACATCAAAAAATAAAAGTGTTTTAAAGAAATGAAAATATAATGCAGTGTTGCCCTGCACTAATAAAACTGGTGTGTTTGCTTAAGAAAAACTACTATTGTTTATATAAACAAGATGCTGTGTAGCAATGGGGGCAGCCATTCAAAGGAGAAAAGGCTCAGGTTACACAGCAGATAGCAAATAAGCTCTGTCTGTCTAATGGTGTTATCTGTTATCCATTAGTTAACCTGTGCCATATAGCCATTTTTAAATTTCCGCCATTGCTCTACAGCAGCTTTTTTATATGAACTAAAGTAGTGTTTCTGAAGCAAACACATCAGTTTTACCAGTGCAGGGCACCAGTACATGATATTTTCATTACTTTAGAACACTTAAATTTTTTGGTGTTACTGTTCCTTTAAACAAGCTATATATTTTGTTCTGTTCTGTTATTACCATGGTAACACTTCATCAAAGAAATGTTTTTGAAACCCCCTTACCTGAGAGGAGTTTGCATATTGATTGTTCAGAATAAAACATGCCAAGTAAATATCACAATGTAGCATTTTCCAAGGGGGACTTATTTGTTATTCCGGGTTTGAACATTTTGACACTATGGGCGTTATTTATAAAAGTCAAAAAAATTCTCACTATTTTGTTAAAACCACTTTTTTTTGCCGTATTTATCAATAAATGTTCACGAAAAAAATCGAGTGCGGGAAAAAACTCAATAAATTCTTTAAAAAAATCTAAATCGTACGTTTTTTTGGATTTGAAGCCTGAAAGCTCAGACTTTTCAGGATTATTGCCCGAAAACCACAAAATCTTCTAATTATTGTACAAAAGCCAAGATCAGGATATCTTCTAATTGTAAACAGGACATCTGCTATTGACTTTTACATGACTTTGGCAGATTTAGGATGGAGTACTTTTTTATTTGGACTTTTAACACCATCGGGGTTTAATAAATCACAAAGAGTTTTTTTTTCTTTAGAAAAAAATTATGTATTCCCCTTTAAAAGTCAGCCCAGAAAAATCAGACTTTAGTAAATAACCCCCTATGACAATCGCATTAAGAAGTATAGAGATCATTGACTGTTCACAAATGTGAAGGGACTATTTTATTAATTGCAATAACAATGTTTAATTCTTTGAAAAAAAAGATCAAACATAGGATACATAGTAAGAATCCCTGCTGTGTAGCCATGGGCGCAGCCATTCAAGCAAAGGATTCACAATAAATAACAGATAAATTCTGAGGTATCACAATGTAAACTGCAGAGCTTCTCTGTTATCCGCTGCATATCCTGTGCCTTTTCTTGTTTCCAGCTCTGAATAGCTGCCTCCATGGCTACACAACAGCTTGTTTATGTAAACCGTTGTAGAGTTTCAGAAGCAAACAAACCAGTTTTACCAGTGCAGCACAATAATACATTATATTTTTATTTCTTTAAAAGACTTAATTTTTTTGGTGTTACTGTTCTATTAATCCATAGTGGTATTACAGGATGTACACAAAGACACATTCTGGCTGCCCATTTATTGACAAATATCCTGGTACTTTTCTTATTGCTGAAAATCACCTAATTTCATACTTGTTAGGATCTTTTGAACAGTTTCATTATTTCACTTATTCTGAGATGAAAATGTGGCCTTTAGTAATATTGAGCCCATATTTCAGAAAGCAATAATACGGTATTTATTCTAGTGCTGCTTTCATTCTAACATTATTTAAGGAAACCCTCAATTGATTTAAGTACCAATATCATTTTAGGTAATCTCAGAGTTTGTTTATAGACTGGGGGATTATTTAATCTGTCCCTCCTATCTCAGTTTAAATGTTTTAAATCATCTCATTTGCTCCATTAACTCTTCATTGTAAAAAAGTGACTATACTTCCTGCAAGGCCCACATACAGTATATTTTAACAAAGCTATATAAAAATAAGGGAACCAGTGGTGTAACTAGATGTTACTGGGTCCCACAGCAAATTAATTTTAGGGCCACCAACATAACCAGAGGTTGATCTTTTTAGCAATATATGTTAAAAATTGTTCATTATGTAGGGCCTCATGGGACCCCTATGCCTCCTGGGCCCCCTTGCAGCCACAGGGTCTGCTTCCTCTGTAGTTATGCCCCTGAAACCAGTGAATAAGCAATAGGATATACCATCTTCCATCCACTGAAATAGGGAATCCCTCAAATCCCAGCTGACGCACCTTTAATCCTCCACCAGCCTCTGGGTCTGCTTTACTATAGTAAATAATACCAAGTCATACCTACTTAAAATAATTTTTAAACATGATAAAATTTAATTCCAACACTGGCTTCAATGATTTTGTCAGTTACACCGCAAGACTTCAGATAGCTGTTCAATAGGAATGTGCTAGAGACATGGAAGTGCACACATCACACCTCATTTCATTAACCACAGAGACTAATTACTACCATATTAGCACAGATTTGTTCTACAAGAAACAATACACTTCTATCAAAAATACAGCTTTTTTGTCTGAGTTATAATCAGTTGACATATCACTGATTCCTAACAGATCTGCTGGAAATACAAGAATATTACAGCATGCATAGCCTTCACATGTTGGAGGAGACTTCTGTGATTTCTGCCTACGAATCATATGGTCATTTGGAGTGAGAAAATATTTTTTTCAAGTTCAAAATCCTTTTTGTTGTTATTGATTTTAAAGATAATATAACCCAATTTCTTTATTATTTTAAATATTATATGGCAGGTAAGAGGATTTCTGCTTGCTGAACCACCATCATATGCTACTCTAGTTCATCGTATTATGGTATATGGTACAGGCATGGGATCTGTTATCCAGAATATTCTTGACCTAGGGTTTTCTGGATAACAGATCTTTCAGTAATTTCGATCTTCATACCTTAAGTCTTCTAGAAAATCATGTAAAATAAACCCAATAGGCTGGGTTTGCTTCCAATAATGATTAATTATATTATACCTTGGATCAAGTACAAGGTATTGTTTTATTATTACAGAGAAAAAGGTATTCCTTTTTAAACATTTGGATTATTTGAATAAAATGGTATTCTATGGGAGACGGTGTAATTTGGAGCATTCTGGATAATGGGTTTCCAGATAACAGATCCCATACCTGTACACTTATTTATCATGACTTAAATAATATATTAATTAATATAATGGAAGTGCACTGTTTCCCTTGCAGTTTTCTCAGCCTACAAAAAAAGTTAATTTGCAGAGTATATTATATTTTTTAAAGTGCTTGTCTTTCCTTTGGTTCAGCCATTTTATGAGGATACAGGAAGCGCAGGCAAAAGCAGCCACCATCTTATACAACAAATGGGGCACTTATACAGTATAAAGGCAGCACGTTGTCGGAGACTAAGCGATGCTTTAAATTGGTAGAAATAAAGGGCAACAAATTATGATATAAAATCACACAAGATGATTATTTGTAGTCAAGCCAGCAGAATACAGTGTTCTGATGTTTGGATAAAAGCAATGGGTTACCTGTGAGTTGTGAAGAAATCTCTCAAATTAGGTTGTAATCTTCATCTCTTCATTTCATGTCCTATACCTCTGCTTCATTTGTTTTCTTTAGTTGACTACCCTTGTTTCTTTTTCTGTTACTCTTCCTTTTCTTCTCTGTTTCCTTCTCCCTTTCACAATTCCATTCAATGGATGCCCTTTGTTCCACTCTCTTTATTTCTCAATTCCACATCTCATAAGTAACAACTTATTTTTGGTCTCCTTTTGTATTTAGCCCCTGTACTTCTTTGCTTGCCTGCCGCTTACAGTCTGTATTTTAATTTCTTACTAATTGTCACCTTACTTCCTGCCCCTTCATCCTTTCACGCCCGTGGTACAACCACAAAGCAGGCTGATCATTTTGAAGCAGCACTCACATCCGTAGTAACTTGATGGGGTTGACATCATACTTGCATGCCATATTCACCCACTGCAGATCACATGATTCAAATAATACACAATATTGCTAATATTATGGTGTTAGTGGCGCACCCTAGCATTGAATACTGCCGGTGTGTTTAGGATATTAGTGCTTAACTGCTTTACAATACCCCAGAATTTTCCAGTAAAGGCCTTATATATAAAAGCAAAGTCTTGGTGGTAATAAATCTATAATCTTATGAATTTGTTGTTTTTAGTTCCTATGGCAATTTTGAGAGGTTTGGCCTGTAGAGCTACAAAATGCTGGAGCGACCAGCCCTGTGTTCTATTACCCTTGTGCTGAAAACATTTCTTATCCATATCTTTCACTAGGTGTAAGCAAACTTAGCACTTAACATCTACCTTCATTAAAGTGTTGGTCAGGAAACTTATAGACCATAGGCCCACCCTTCAAGCACAAGCATTTTGACTTTATTTAAAGCGTCAGAGATTGTTCCAGCTCTAGGACCATTAGTGAATGCAGCTGTGACAGAATGAAGATTCCAAGCAACACAATATTTCTATATAACGTTTCCAATGACAAACTTTGCATTTTTTCATAATTTTACAGCTGAAGATGTTAATATAAATACAAAACAAATTCATATTTAAAAAAGCCTATAAATGTATACCAGTGAATCTGCATAAATAATGTAAGTCTACTCAGTTTTATACAGGGCAGGACATATTGCAGGTGCTTTCTTTTATTTGTGTCAGGAAGCTGAACTGTATGTGGATATGTGTGTCATGGATGTGTGGGTGTCAATGTGCTGATGTGTGTGCATGCTAACTACTGTATATCCTAACTACTGTATATCCTATTATAAGTAAGAATGATTACCCCATTTCCTATATAAGATTAGCAAAAGTTTTTTTTAGAAAATTTCTAGTTGGATTTGTCTATTGATTATAGACTTCCCTTTGTGCTTCTGATTATACTGCTTCTCATTTGTCATTGGGTCCAAGTAATATGATGAGAGATAACTACTGTACAGATAACTTAAAAAAGTGGGACTACATCAGTTGATCTCAAACCCCATATGCCATTCATATTTAAACTGTATATAATTGAAATGAACTATATTTAGAATGATTGATTAACTGCTTTGCCTCATATACTGTACATTGGTTTTCCTGCCTAGATTAGTGATCTGGGCAATATATAATTAAAAAATTGGGGGTTGTAGGAAGCACACTAGGGATTTAAGACGGCATAGTTGACTATAAGTGCATTATTTATAATGTTCATATACTTTATATATATATATATATATATATATATATATATATATATATATATATATATATATATATATACTTAACCAATTAAGTCCGCACACGCTCTCCTTCACTTAATGAACTCCATTCATTGTGGGTGCTGTGCTTAAATTGGAATGTCTAAAAGAAATTGGAAGTAGCGACTTTGGATTGCTTATAGTACACTTTTCACGTAACTGAAAGTGGCTTGTGTCTTAGGGTAATGTCCAATGTTGTGGATTTTCCTTCCTTTACCATTAACTGCATCTGCCTACTACAGGTATGTGATCCGTTATTCGGAAACCCGTTATCCAGAAAGCTCCGAATTTCGGAATGGCTGTCTCTCATAGACTCCATTTTATCTAAATAATCCAAATTTTAAAAAATTATTTCCTTTTTCTGTGTAATAATAAAACAGTACTTTGTACTTGATCCAAACTAAGATATAATTAATCCTTTTTGGAAGCAAAACCAGCCTATCGGGTTTATTTAATGTTTAAAGGCTTTTCTAACAGACTTAAAATATGAAGATCCAAATTACAGAAAGATCCCTTATCTGGAAGACCCCAAGTCCCGAGCATTCTGGATAACAGGTCCCATACCTGTACTATCATTATGAACTTTAAATAGAGTATATGTATCCATTTATTCTAATATCTTTATGACAGCATGACTGAAATAATAGTGCAACTTCTAAGTGCAGCTAATCTTTTAAAGTAAAGTAAATCCTAAGTATAGCGAATTACTTTTTAATATCTTTTGGCCTAATTGAATCTGTCAGTATGATCTTTAAAGGCAAACTGACACTAAAAAAATTATTCTTCAAAATATTAATGTACATTAAGTAGAAAATTGGTATACTTACCATAGAAATTTTCATTTCCATTAGTCCGTAAGGCAGCACACGAAGGGTTAACTCCCCGAATCTCCCTGGTAGGACAGGTAGCAAAACAATTAATCAACTTTAACCTATAAAAGCCCCTGGAAACCCCTCCCACACCATGTTATTTTACTAGCTTCATACCAATAAACAAGACTACAAACATATGCAATGCTGAATTTCTTTATTTTGGGGAGGGATATAATCTGTGCTGCCTTACGGACTAATGGAAATGAAAATTTCGATGGTAAGTATACCAATTTTCTACTTCCATTCCGTCCTACAGGCAGCAAATGAAGGGAATTTGCTAGCTTCCCACATTATGGGGGGGAAAGTCATCTCTACGACATAACTGCTTGCAGAACTTTGGTACCAAAGGCTGTATCCTGAGAGGACAAGATATCAAGTCTGTAATGTTTAGCAAAAGTATGTAGACTTGACCACGTTGCCGCTTTACAGATTTCTTGTGGCGAAGCATACGATCTTTCGGCCCATGAAGCCGCCATCCCCCTTGTGGAATGAGCATTCACATATTCCGGAGGAATTTTCCCATCCAGTTTATAACTTGAAATAATCACCTCCTTTAGCCATCTGGCTATAGTGCTCTTAGAGGCTTTATTTCCTCTATTTTTTCCACCAAATAGAACAAAAAGATGCTCTGACTTTCTCAATGGTTTGGTTCTTTCCAAATACACTGTCAAACATCTTTTCAGATCTAGATTATGATACAATCGTTCTGTCTCATTGGTGGGCTCAGGATAAAATATAGGCAAGCAGATTTCCGAATCCGATACCCATGGTGTAGACACTTTCGGTACAAAGAAAGGCAGTGTTTTTAAGCACACCTTATCCTGAAAAAAAGTTGTATATGGTTCCAATGCTCCAAACGCTTGAATTTCACCAATTCGTCTTGCTGACGTAATTGCCGTTAAAAATATTGTCTTTAACGTCATCATCTTCAATGAAACTTTGTCTATTGGCTCAAAAGGTGCTGCACAAAGCTTCTTTAGAACTAAATTTAAATCCCAAGGAGGAACACGGATCTTATTATAAGGCCTCAATTTTGTAGTCGCCTTTAAAAATCTTTTCACCATCTCATCAACTGAGAGTCTTACCTTCAGATAAACTGACAGTGCCGACACCTGAACCTTCAATGTACTGGGTTGTAGTCCTTTTTCAAACCCCTCTTGTAGAAACTGCAAGACTTGTGGAATATCTCCATCTTTTGCAGACATATTTTTTTGAAAACACCATTTATTGTAAGTCCTCCAAACTCTCTCATAAGAAACTGATGTGGACTTTTTTCTGGACGATAACAAGGTTTCCACCACTTTCTGAGAAAAACCTTGATCTAATAACTCTGAGCGTTCAGCAGCCATGCTGTCAACTTCAACCTGCTGAGGTCTGGAAACAACATTCCTCTCTGTGTGATTAGATTCTCCTTCAAAGGAAGTATCCAGTAATTTCCTTGAGAAAGATGTAACAGTTCTGGAAACCAAGCCCTCCGGGGCCATCCCGGGATTATGGCAATCACTTTTGCTTGATCCTGCTTCACTTTCTTTAACACCCTCTGAATCAGAGGCACTGGGGGAAATATGTATGCCAATTGAAACTTCCATTTGATGGAAAACGCATCCAGATGTGTTGGTCTGTCTTTCTGGAACATTGAACAAAACCTCTTGCATTTGGTATTCTCCCTGGTCGCCATTAGGTCTATTTGAGGAAATTACCATTTCCTTGTCAACTGAAGAAACATGTCCTGGTCCAAAGACCACTCTCCCGGCATCACCATCTGTCTACTGAGCTTGTCCGCCCATTTGTTGTCCACTCCTCTTATATGAATAGCCGAAATGTGTGTCAAGTTCTTCTGAACCCACCTCATCATCTTGGCACATAACTCGATTAGTTTCATCGACCTCGTGCCCCCTTGATGATTTATATACGAAACTACCGTTATATTGTCCGACTGTATTAACACATTCCGATTGACAATCTGGTCCTGGAATTCTTTCAACGCTTTCCATACTGCTTTCATCTCCCTGTAATTGGAAGATGCCACTTTGTCTCTCTGAGACCACAGACCTTGGACTGACTGCTTCTTCATATGAGCACCCCATCCTTGCAATGATGCATCCATCGTTATCACCACTGGTGATGGGAGATGGATAACACAACCTTTGTTCAGGTTGTGACTGTAAGTCCACCAACTCAAAGATTTCTTCAGCCCTTTCGACACTTTCATATTCTTGTCCAGCCCGGAAGACTGCCGATTCCAAGCTTTTAATATGTGAGACTGAAGACACCTCATCCGAGCTTTGGCCCACGGTACCGCTTCTATTGCTGCCATCATAAATCCCAAAACCTTCATTGCCTGGCGAATTTTGACTGTTCTGTTTTGCCTCATCTTTCGAGCTTCCTGAATCATTCTTTCTACTTTTTCTTGAGGAAGAAATACTTTCATTCTCCTGGAATCGATGACAAATCCTAAAAATTTCACGCAAGTCGAGGGAAGTAGATTGGATTTTTCGGGGTTTGGAATCCATCCATGTGTCTTCAGAAAACGTAAAGTTATCGCTAAGTGACTTTCCATTTCCATCCGGTTTGATGCTTTGATGAGCCAATCGTCCAGGTAAGGAATGATGTAAATTCCTTCTCTTCTTAGAACCGCTGCCAAAACCACCACAATCTTCGTAAACACCCTTGGTGCAGATGTTATTCCAAATGGCAGCGCTCTGAATTGAAGATGTTTTAATTTCCCTCTGACCTGGATAGCCACTCTTAAAAACTTTTTGCTTTCTTGATGTATCGGCACATGCAAGTATGCATCTTTTAGGTCTATTGTGACCATAAAATCTCCTTTGTTGATTATCCCTTGCACCGATTTGATCGATTCCATTCGAAACCTCCTTTTTTGAATGAACCTGTTTAAATACCTGAGATCCACTACTAACCTCATCTGTCCTCCTTGCTTGGGTACCAAAAACATCTCTGAATATATTCCTTGACCAATTTCCGAACTTGGAACATTCTCCAGAACCTTCATCCGAATAAAGTTTTCCACATGTTCTTGCAATTTGGTATCTCTTTGTGATGATATCAAGAACCTTTGAACAGGTTGAATACCAAAATCTATCCGATAACCGTATTTTATCAAATTTAAAACCCATCTGTCTGTTGTAGACTTTTCCCATTGATCGTAAAAATGGAACAGTCTTCCACCGACTTCCCTCGGAAACCTGGCGTCAGAAATCCAATCTTCTATTCTTGGGATTTTTGTTCTTATTATATCTGTTCTTATCCCAGTCAGTAATCCTGGATTGCTTAGGTCTTCTGAAAAAGTCCTTATTTCTGTTAGGATATCTGGACTGCTTTGCCCTAGGAGATCCACTTCTCGATCGACGGCGAAAAAAGGGTCTTTTTGCTGCTCTTGGTTTATCTTGTGGCACAATCTTTGCTTTATCTCCTTTAAGATTTTCAATCAAAGAATCCAGTTTCGTTCCAAATAATCTTCCTGGTTCAAATGGTAATGAGCATAAACTATTTTTGGAAGATGGATCTGCATTCCACGCCTTCACCCATAAGGCTCTTCTACCTACTGATGACAACGCCATCAATCTTGCAGATAGTTTGACAGATTCCACTGCTGCATCACATAGAAAGTCCGTAGCCATCTTCACATATCTTAATTCATCCAATAAATCATCTCTTGAAACACCACTGTCAATGTCTTCTTCTAAATTATTGATCCAACATTTCAATGTTTTAGAAACTGACACTGTTGCTATTGCTGGTTTCGACATTGCTGCTGCTGCCATATAAGATCTTCTTAAGGCTGTCTCTGCCCTCCTATCCATAGGATCTTTGAGCCCGGATGTTTCTTCCACTGGTATCGTGGTCCTCTTAGATATTCTGGCAATTGAAATATCAACTTTCGGAGGTTCTTCCCATGAAACATCTTGTTCATGAAGTGTAAACATCTGTTTAAATCTTTTTGACACCTCTGGTTTTTTAGTAGGATCCTTCCACTCCGCCTCAATCAACTCCTTTATTACTGGATTTAATGGAAATTTATCAGGTCTTTGCTGTGAGAAGAACAGAAGAGTATCCTTTGCATTATCCTGCTTCTTCTTACCTTGATCTTCCATTACTTTGTTTACTGCCTTAATTAATTTTTGTGTTTTTTCAGGAGGGAACAAATAAATACCATCTCTTGTTTCTCCTTTAATTGAATCTGATGAGGAAGAAGCTTCTCCTGATTCAGACTCCCCTGAAATTTGATCTAGAATGATAAAATCATCTTTATCACCGGGAGATGAAGGCGCTACTGCCTGCTTCATTTCGTCAAATGTTTGGCTCATCATATTTTTAAACCAGTCAATGAAGCATTCTGACTGCTTGACTTGATCTTCTCCTATAGTTGCTTTCATACATTCCATGCACATCTTCTGATTATGATCATCTGGCAATGGCTGTTCACATGCAGTACATACTCTATGCTTCATCTTGTGCAAACATTTTGCAGGAGATTTAGACATCTAGCCAAAATGGAACATACAAAAAACAACTGTAAATACTTCTGAATGAATATATCATTTGCATAATGGCACCTACAGGCAAGACGCCCTTACTTTGTCCCCTAAAGCACAGTCTTCCAGCCTGGTACAGAACGTTCAATAACAGGACTGTGGTCAAAGACAAAAATCCCCTTTACACAGGAGTTTAAATACCTTATTTCCTTCAGAATCCAGCTTGATAGGGAACCACGCGCACCCCAGCGCCATGATCGTGCGCACGCCTTGTGATGACGTCATCATCTTCGCCGAAACCGGAAGTACACGCTATGCATAGCGCATCTACGTTGAGCTGCACAGAGAGCAGCCTGATGGCTCCTGGATACATGTCTCCGGCTATGCCACCTACCATCCTCCAAGGGACGGTACTACACCTGGGAACTCCACGTTTCCCTCAGGAGCTCACCTACCGGTAGCTGCCTGAACGGTCTTCAAGCTCCTCAGAGCCTGGATCTTCATCCGGATTTCTTCACTACCGTCCTCAGGTAGGACAGGAAAAAAACATGGTGTGGGAGGGGTTTCCAGGGGCTTTTATAGGTTAAAGTTGATTAATTGTTTTGCTACCTGTCCTACCAGGGAGATTCGGGGAGTTAACCCTTCATGTGCTGCCTGTAGGACGGAATGGAAAAGTTACCTATAGGTCATGTTGATCGTTTTTCACTGATAGTTCTGCTTTTGTAAGTAATTGTTAGTTGAAGTTCCTAAACCTGACTGTTTTGCCAACTTGACTGTCTCATCTCAGCCTGTCAGTTAAAGTTTCTAATGCTAATGGACTCCTGCTGCACAAATATGGCAGCCCCCTCATATAGGAATATGGGACATCAGATTTGTAATGTAAAAGCATACTTTCATGGCAAAATTATAGATAGCATGCAAAGACAATGTCATGATAGATCTAAATAAAGGTTTAATTTCTGGTGTCAGTGTCTCTTTAACTAGGTGTAAATTACTTCACAGGGGGCACTTAACATACATGTATTGCTTTAGAAAAGTGAGCTTATAACATGCTTTAAATGTATAGGCACATGCAGGGGCGATCCTGGCCCCTCTGCTGCCTGAGGCAGCAGCAGTTGCTGCTGCCCCCCCTCCCCCAGAAATTCACTCTTAAAGTACCAGGAGCAGCATTTTTGCTGCCCCTGGTACCTTGTAGGGCGCTGCCGCCTGAGGTGACAGCCTCAACTTGCCTCATTGGCGAAGCACCCCTGGGCACATGCTGTCAATAACTGGCATGTTTTGTGAAAAGCTGTTTTAATGTTCCTTTAAATTTGATCTAATAGCTCCAACTTCATTTAGCTTCTTAGTTCATTGTTATTTTCCTCCATTTTCCAGGTTTCCATATAGTCTATTTATATTTAATCTTTCATGAACTACCAGGATATTTATAGTTCAGCTTCTATCAACACAAAGTCTCTGGAGAACCCATTTACAGTAGACATTTGTAATTTAAAGAACTAACTAAGCATGATAACTAAGCATGATAACAATAGCCTGTACATTATCATAACAAACTTTTAGCACCCACTTTACTTATTGTAACTCTACAGTGTGGCACTACTCCTCTAACAAACAAGGGAAAGTTGTGCTCACCACTAATTTTTAAAACCATCAGGCGGGGGTGCAATGAGGCTGTGACCTCAAAATACATATAGACAAATACAAGAGTCCTCTGCACTCAACCCATTATCAATATATTTAAGACAGAGACATTTTGTGCATACTGCTACTAAAAAATGCCTTACCCTTTAAACAAAACAGGGATTGTTTGTCCATATATTGCAATATATTTCAGCTGGCCAACTACGTCAAAGTCATCCCATATCTGGCCAGTCCTACTCTCAATTTTCATCTGATTCATTAAGAATTCTATTGCTTCATTATACATTTCACAAAGGGACTAAGTTTTACCTGCAACTTACTAGCTGCTTTTAAAGTAAAACTCCCAAACTTGGCTGCCCTTTTATTAGACACCAGTGGGATCACCTGACTATAGTTGGGAAGGGTGGGAGTTACAACACTGGCCAGTGACAACTACTAAGCTTACTGAGCACTTTTGTCACCACTGCTTACAGGCACCTATGATCAATAATAGTTGATGTATTTGAATATAAAGTCTTGTGATAAAGCTATATGAATAGCATGATGTGAGAATACATAATACACATCTTCTGCTACTTATCTCAATATGAGTTTCCTGCATTATTATCCATTTTGTGTATTTTCCCCCTGTTGTGTACTAGCTCTATGTATTTTCTGCATTAGTGATCTTTGTACTTGTGTAGTACAGGTATAGGATCCCTTATCCGGAAACCCAATGTCCAGAAAGCTCCGAATTACGGAATGGTTGTCTCCCATAGACTCCATTTTATCCAAATAATTTACATTTTTTAAAATGATTTCCTTTTTCTCTGTAATAATAAAACAGTAGCTTGTACTTGATCCAAACTCAGATATAATTAATCCTTATTGGAAGCAAAACCAACATATTGGGTTTATTTAATGTTTAAATGGATTTCTAGTAGACTTAAGGCACGAAGACCCAAATTCCAGAAAGATCCATTATCCGGAAAACCCCAGGTCCCAAGCATTCTGGATAACAGGTCCCATACCTGTACAGCAACTGTAACATATTACCTCACCTTCAACTTTCTAAAGCTTTATTATAGTCATTTAATTAAAGGGGTTGACTGTACACTTCTGCCAAGTAGGCTTTGCCTGGACAAAGATTGCATTTAAAATCCTACTCAGTCAGAAATGCTAGAAGCAACGATTTGTTTGTTACCTAAACCAAATGAGGATCACACAGATCCACAAAATTTTTGGCCAATTTCCATAATTAATGTTGACATGAGATTATTGGCTAAAATAATGGCTAATAGATTAAACAAATATGCCAATGCTAGTTCACCCAGATCAGTCAGGCTTTATTCCACATAGACAGACTTCAGACAACATTAGGAGACTCATAAGTACTATTATTATAGTAAGATTATGTTAATTTGAAATCCTTGCAAAGTATAATTTTATTATTGGACCTTAAAAAAGCCTTTGACTCGGTAAAATGGTCACATATATATCACGTCTTTCGATTTTTCGGAATTAAAGGAAACTTTATCAATATGATACGGGTGCTCTATTCAAAACCCACAGCTAAAATTAAATGCATGGGTCTCCTTTCTCCTCATTTTACGAGGTACACGCCAAGGCTGTCCTCTTTCACCACTAATATTTGCATTGGCGGTAGAGCCCTTGGCCCAGCTAATTAGACAAGATCAAACCATAAGTGGAGTCCGAATTAAAGATACAGAATTTTAAGTGAGCCTTTATGTGGACGATATTTGTTTAACTATTACTAAACCTCAGATTTCTCTCCCCAACCTGTTTGCTTTATTAGATAGATTTTCTTGCATATCCGGCCTAACGGTAAATATTTCCAAATCCCAGGTAAATTACATTAAATACTCCTAAACATGTGGTCAAACGTTTGGAGCTCAACTTCCCATTTATCTGAAAACATTCCTACATAGAATACCTTGGAGTTAATATCACGCCTGCTTATACAACACTTTATAAACACAACTACCCCAAATTAATTAAGAAATTGACTAAAGATCTAGAGGAGTGGTCTCAATATGCTATATCGTGGTTTGGGAGAATTCACACAGTCAAAATGACCCTAGTACCTATAATATTATATAGATTTTGTACGTTACCAGTAACAATTAAAACAAAAGATATTGCTCACCTCCAAAGTAAAATTAATACATTTATTTGGGCACATATGCCACCATGTATAAATAAGCGTACTATGTACAGACTCCCCATAAACGGAGGGCTAGGTTTACCTAATTTATTAATGTATTACAAAGCTGCGAGAAACTCCCAAACCACGAAGTGGCACCTGCCACAAAGTAAGAACTGATGGGTACAATTAGAGACACTGTTAGCGCATCCTACTGACTTAACATTTTATTTATGGATGGATAAACCTGCAATTTGCAAAAACTTTCCCCAAAAAGGAAACATATAGATATTCTCAATTAGCTCACTTTATAAAGTCAATAGATACCTCCTTTAAAAGCAGATCACCTACATTATTAGAAACATGTTCTCAACAAGCAGGGAAAATAAAAGCAACAGTCTCATTGACATACAGACATCTAGTATCAATTAATACTGAGGATCCCCTGAAATACATGGCAGATTGGGAGACAGATTTGGGACTCTCAATTTCTCAGCAAGAATGGAATGTGATTTGGAACACCATCTCTAAAATTTCCCCTAATACTGCTTTAAAAGAGTCAGCTTATAAAGTGATGATGTGCTGGTATATTACCCCAGCTCGAAAACATAAATATGATCCTACCTCTTATAACTCCTATTTTTGGGGATTCACAGAAATAGGGGATTATAATCACATTTGGTGGACATGCTCCATAGCAGTGATGTATTGGAAAGAGGTTTTTCAAACAATTGGAACTGTATTTAATAAACCTATTACTCCTGAGGCTACTATAGCGCTTCTAGCTCGACCAACTAAAGAACTTACAAAAACTCAGAATGCTTTAATGGGTCAAATTTTAGTGGTAGCAAGAATCAACTTGGCAAAGCATTGGCTTCAAAAAACTATAGACACTCAAGGTATGGTAGAAAGAATTAATGAATTTGTTGTATTTAACAGCTTTATTGGCAGACACAGTAGAGAAACATATGCAAATCTGGGCTCCATGGAACATGCAATCGTGAGAAACCAATAACAGTAAGAAATATTGTACCAAATGTAATAGATGAACAACTCAAGGTTATTGATATCCTATACTAACTTTCCCTCTCCTGACAAGATGATTATATTGAATGTAATTAATGCTTTATCATTTGTAACTGGAAAAATAAAAGAGATTTAAAAAAAAAAATCCTCAGAGTTCTATTTTTAGGATGGATTTACAGTAGATAATAGGAATATTTGTTGATGATAAACTGTATTGATAGACAGTGCTTGCATCTACAATGTGCATTTTTATTGCCATGCTAACCAAGTGAATTATTACCTCTTCTAAGCAAGTTTCTTTGTGGTTGAGTTTTCTGTTATTTCCTTTGCACTATTATGTATTTCTTTCCAGCCACCTTTTACGTTTTTGTTGTGTTTCGATGGGTCGATGGGTTTTACTTACAGCTTTAAAAAAAAATACATTTTCCACTCACATAAGCTGTTCTCACACTCAGAACCACAGTAGCATAGGATCCCAGTCATGTAACATACACTCTCACTTGGACACATCTAAAATCTGCAAAGATTGCACAAACCACAATGGCACCAATAATTAAAAAGAATAATGCTTTTGTAAATGTATTCTAATAAAAGGCATATTTGCAATATATTTTACAAAATTCAGTGGCCTTTTGCCCGATATATATATTTTTTTAATATTGCTATATCAATTTTTTTTAATGCTGAAAATATGAAAAATGCTGCTGAAATGTTCAATTCAATGTTGTCTGACTATATTATGTAACTGGGGGCCTTAGCATAGTGAAAAGCGTCAGGAATTGATGTTTTTTCGAGTAACCCCAATGTGTTTGAGTGGGGTGGAGAGAGAAAAGGCAGCACAGGGTGGGATGTTACAGAGTAAATCTGAGTCTTCATCATAGCCCTTAAGGTCAGATGTGGCATCATCAAGCATCTCCTTGTGCCATTCACAGGCCTGTTTAACTTTCAGCTGCGATATACGTGATCTTAGTAGAATAAGCTACTTGGGCTAGCAAATGATCAGAAGCCTGGATCGCCCTCTGTAAAAAAAATACAGGCTATTCAGAGAACTGTGACAAAGATTTTAGGAAAATCTGATGATATTGCTCACATGATCAAATGAAGAAATTTTCCTTAACAACTAGAGTCATAAACATTCCTTCAACTGTTCCACATATGGCTACAAATTCTAAGGATAGAGATTGCAGTAACCTATGACGATGAGAAAAAAGCATTGACCTGTTCCTGGTGACATTCCACTATTATTGGACTAATGATGTGATGACGAGGCAAACAGGAATTCAAGTTTATCGCATCCTGCCATAGAACATTTTGTGCCTGAAACAGCTGTTATATTTTCTGTCTGAATAAACTACAAATTTTTTTGCTTAAAGAGGTGTAACACTGAACATACATTTTGCCTATTCTTTAAATAAAAATAGCAAAATCGGTGTTTGTTGCTATCTCTTGACCTAAACAGGGAAACTGAAGCTACTCCAGGTTTGGTCCTTGCAAGGTAGATAATTAGATCACCAGTGCACATCCAAACTGTAACTCATGGGCACCCTGTTAGAGCTGGGCACACATTTTAAATGTACCATATGCACAGAATGTCTTACTTTTTTCCACACTTCCAATAGATAGATTGGCCTTCTCAGCCCTAAGGGGGGGATTTTAGCTGATTAAGGACTGTAGTTGAGAAAACACCATGACCAAAATGCTGACATTCTTAAAACTGGAACATTAGCAGGTACCTATATTTCAAGATATTCTAACTACTACTGTATATAACAGTAAACAAAGCCATTAAGTAGGTTATATAAAAACATTAATGTTTTTCATATTACATATTATTTCACTGGCAAAGTACAGATTGTCCAGGTTTCAGTACTGCCATCATCCCATATTTGTTACAAATGTGCCCCAACCAGCGCCGGATTTCTTTGCCGGCCGCCCCTAGGTCAAAATGAAATGAAGGATTTCATGGAAAGGACAACAGTGTGGCTCTGTATAAGGCATCCGCTCTGGGAAGCTCCGTGCCCAGGAATGAGAGGAGCCGAGGATGAAAGAGCAGGAGCCTGTCCTGTTGCTTCTCTTCTACACTGACAACCAGGAGGGCACAGAGGCACCTCTTGCATTTTGGAGCTACGTTCTCATCCCTTCGTCAACTCCTAAGCTAAAAAGATGCCACGGGGTTCACCCACATTTCCATGGCAACACCAATGCTTTGCTGACCCAGAGCAGTCTCCTCTAGGATCTCCTTTTTAAACTACTGATGTTGATAAATGTCTCTGTCTCTTACCCATGAAAGTGTTGCTGCAATGCAGACATCGGTCTAGTGCAATATGACTTCTTATCTCTCCAGGGGATCCTGGAGGACATCCCACAGTGGGTCCGAAACCTGTCACTTAGTAATATAGTAACATAGTAAGTTAGGTTGAAAAAAGACACATGTCCATCGAGTTCAACCTTTTTACTTTTTTTTAACCTGCCAATCTGCCAGTTGATCCAGAGGAAGGCAAAAAAAACCATTTGAAGCCTCTCCAATTTGCCTCAGAGGGGGAACAAATTCCTTCCTGACTCCAAAATGGCAATCGGACTAGTCAATCTTCACTGTTCTCACTGTAAAAAACCCCTTCCGAATATTTAGGCGGAACCTCTTTTCTTTTAATCGGAATGGGTGACCTCGTGTCAGCTGGAAAGACCTACTGGTAAATAAAGCATTAGAGAGATTATTATATGATCCCTTATATATTTATACAGTTATCATATCACCCCTTAAGCGCCTCTTCTCCAGCGTGAACATCCCCAATTTTTCCAGTCTTTCCTCATAGCTAAGATTTTCAATACCTTTTACCAGCTTAGTTGCCCTTCTCTGTACCCTCTCTAATAAAATAATGTCCTGTTTGAGTGATGGGGACCAAAACTGTACGGCATATTCTAGATGGGGCCTTATCACTTGTAAGCAATGATGTAAATGTTCTCCCTCCAGAGACTTTCCAGAGGAACGGAACCCAACTGAGCAATTTAACCACCCTTCTTTTAATAAACAGCAGCATCCAAGCCATAAAAGCCCTGGCATTCCAGGAACTTCCAAGCCTCACCACCTTAGACTTGAGCTTTAATCGCTTGTCTGCCATAGCTGATGTTGCATTTGAAGGAGCCAGTCAACTGGAAGTCTTAAAACGTAATCAAGCTTTCAAAGCTCCAGCTGTGAAACCTTTGCTTAACTCTCACTGGACAAAACCTTTGGGAAACCTTAACCAACTTGAACTCACCGGCAAAGCTTTGCAGTCTATACGCAACTTGGGGGGAAATTAACTAACCTGCAAAAATTGGCCAGCAAACGGCTTTGCATCCATCGTTACACTTCGTCAGGAGAAAATTCGCTCAGACAACGCTAATTTACTAAAATGTGAAGTTGCATCCAGGGCGCCGAACGATTGCGAATTTTCAGTAGTGTTACATCGGCAATCAAAGTGAAGTTGTGCTAGCGTTGGTTAGTTTGCATATGGCGGGAAGTGAAAGTTGAATGGACGTATATGTTGCAGCAAATACATTACATTACACAAGCACAGGAAACCTTAAAAAAATAAAAAAGAGTTGTTATATTGCCCTACACATGAGCCCAGTGTATAGTTTATGTGCCATATATTAGGAAATGTAGGGGGGAACCCGGGTACCCAAAAAAAAATTTATGGACTTTTGCAGCCTTTCACCCTGAAAAAGTGAAGAGACGCCGGCATTTTTTGGGAGTCCTACACACTCCATTGCACTTTGCCTGGTTTGAAGTGGCGAAGGCAAATCTGGCGGAACAGCTAACATTCAGTAAAATCCGCATCTGAGTGAATTTGCACAGTTACGTCCGTTCGCCAGAGCAAAAATTCTCCTGGCGTTAGAGTGCGCTAGTGTCTAGATGAAGATGTTTCTGTGGCTCAGGAATTCCTCCCAAGCATTGGACGCTCAAAGCTTCAAATGTTATGCCCCATCGAGCCTAAATGGTACCGACATCATGAATTTGAAACTGGAGGACATTAAATGCATAAATGAAGATCTAGAAACAGCATTGTATGTCATCTTTGGCATAGTGTTGGCTCTCATGGTCCTGTACCTCAACAGAAAGGGCATAAAGAGGTGGCTCAACAATATCATGGAAGCCTGTAGAGACCAGATGGAAGGCTACCACTACCGATATGAACAAGACTCAGATCCCAGAAGGTCCAATGTTTCCACCGGCATTTAGAAAGTGTATTCCAGGATGCCAAACTCACTTCATTTTGGATTTATTTATTACATTGTTTCCCTTGAGGGTATTGGGAATTGGGGAGAGGTAGGATAACCAGCTTTGGAGGTTCATTAGGAGAATTTTGTTTTAATGAGATATTTCTTGCTGTGCAGAACATTTACTCTTTCCTTCCCCCGATGGTCTGCCGGTGAGTAACGTTTGCCATGGAATGCATCCAATTCTCATAGTTTAGGGTTTTCCCCAATACAAACAGGTCTCATTGCTACTCCAGTAGAAGGGATGTGGGGCAACATTGTAGCAGAGCACTGACCCACTGTAGAATGCTAAAGGATCTCTGTGTATTGTCATTATTAAAGCTAATACGTTGTCTCCTTTTTCTACGTGATCCATTGTAGCCACAGATCTACCCCTTCTATTAGCAATGGCACCATGACTGGTATCTTACTACATCTTACTGGGCATTATGTAACTATCCTTTATTCACTGCCACAGAATAAGCTTTCAAGAGGTTCTTACTTACGTTACAGCACCAACTTCATTAATTAGAGAGAATTAATTAAAATTCATTATATTATCACTATTATCCAACTCCAAATAATCACAGTACCAGGATGAGTATAAAAGATCCAGCTAATTATAAAGCATAGGAGGCTCCTTCTATAGTTAATTTGCTTAATATAACTATATAGACCATAGCAATGTACTTATAGACCCCACATTTATTTACCCCACACACAATTAAACAATAGATACAAATTGGGTTTCCAGGCAGCGTATATTCCAAAGCACAAGTATTCACACAAATATCAAACTATTCAGCATTCTACTTTGTTAACGTTACTACAAAAGCTGCCATAAAAATGTAACCACAGCCATACCTGGTGCTAGTTGAGGGACTGGGGGCTCACTTTTTTTAGTTGTAATATTGGTGTGTAGGTGCATCTCAGGTTATTTTGCCTGGTCATGTGCTTTCAGCAAGAGCCAGCACTTTAGGATGGAACTGCTTTTTGACAGGCTGTTGTTTCTCCTACTCAATGTAACTGAATGTGTCTCAATGGGACCTGGATTTTACTATTGAGTGCTGTTCTTATATCTACCAGGAAGCTGTTACCTGGTTACCTTCCCATTGTTCTGCTGATGGTATGATGGTAGGGATAGGAGGGTGATATCACTCCAACTTGCAGTACAGCAGTAAAGATTGACTGAAGTTTATAAAAGCACAAGTCAGATGACTGGGGCACTTGATAAACTGACATATGTCTAGCCCCATGTCCGATTTCAACATTAAATATAAAAAACTAGACTAGAAAATACTGATGGACAAGCTCTGCATAATCACATTGATGCGGTCTTCTCTTGAAGGGGCTCTATAACTGTGGAGAATGATCTTTGGCTCAGGGGCCAAATAATCTGATCAGCACAATCTGCCCTACCACGTGCCAGGCCAAAGGTAAAGGGTGCCCAGGGTAAGCCCCTGCTGCAGGTTGCTGTTGGAGGGGGGGGGGGTGAGCAGGAGGGCAAATTGAGAAACAAGATGCTCAGGTTGGTTCCTTGCCCCATTGCCTTAGAAATGTCCCTGGCTACACAAGAGCAAGGCTAAACAGTTGTATGCAACATTACCAGACATTTGCTGGGGCAACAAAATATTCATATTGCACAATTAAAAGGTTGAAAAGAATACATCAATGTACTATATTTCCGTCAAAGAGAACTTGTGGTCTGACATGATCAGACTCTGACACCTTACCTCTGTGATTTCCAGATAGTGGGTTTCCGAATAACGGATCCCATACCTGTATTAGGATTCCTAGCTGTGTAGCGTATATGAAAAAGATTAAACTAGGCAATTGCATGTGCTTAAATACATAACAATATAAATACTATTTCTGAGTCCCTTCTCCCCTGTGGCCAGTACATTTCCCAAGGACTTTATACAGGTTCCCATTATTACAAGTATCCAATAGAAGCTGCAGCCCTTTAATGGCTCTTATAAGTTTCTTGCAAAGTGAATGACATTGCCCAACACCCATGTCAATGAAAATGACTTTATGTAAAAGGGAGGTTCTACCCCAGAGATTAGAGGCCAAATCAGACTCTATCGCCAGAGCTTTCTATCAGGGGAGGCCAGCGTTGCAGTACAGAAGGCAGCACAGATAAGCAGGACACTGGCGCTGAGAAATATCATTGGAGCCTTAATATTCATACGCTCCTGTCAACCGGCCTCCATTGTAAGGAACACGGCGCTGCTATAAATCAAATATTCATTGGCAGTGATGCTTATCATTGGGTTTAGTGGTGAATGCAGAGAGCAGGTATTTCCATGCACAGAGCAATTTTACTTTTGGAGATGGAGATTTTGTTCATCTCAAAACAAAGTCCCCTGTGTTATACCTTTTACACTGTGGCCTTATTGGTTTAAAGGGGTTGTTCACCTTTCAGTTAACTTTTAGTATGATGTAGAGAGTGATATTCTGAGACAATTTGCTATTGGTTTTCATTTTTTATATTATTTGTGGTTTTAGAGTTATTTATCTTTTTATTCAGCAACTCTCCCGTTTGTAGTTTCAGCAACCTCGTTGCTAGGATTTCAATTACCATAGCAACCATGCGTTGATTTTAAATAAGAGGCTGGAATATGAATAGGAAAGGATCTGAATAGAAATATGAGTAATAAAAAAGTAACAATAACAATACATTTGTAGTCTTACAGAGGATTTGCTTTTTAGATGGGGTCAGTGACCCCCATTTGAAAGCTGGAAAGAGTAAGAAGGAAAAGGCAAATAATTGAAAAACTATAAGAAATACATAATAAAGACCAATTGAAAAGGTGTTTAGAATTGACCGTTCTATAACATACTAAACGTTAACTTGAACAGGTAAACAACCCCTTTAAGATATAGGCTCCATTTTCAAATCATAACATTATTGAATTGCATAAATATTAAAATTTAAACACTTTTTAAGGCAAAATAAGAAGCCTATTTACCCCAAATATCTGAAAGAAGTTTCAAAGGCATATTGACCTTTCAGAAATACAGTAGGTCCGTATACCTGTTATGGTTGCCACCTGGCGGTATTTTACTGGCCTGGCCGTTAAAAATTATGGTTTATCCCAATGTTATTAATAGGGAAAAAAGATAAATATATAGGAAGGCCGGTATTTTTTTTCCAGAAAAGGTGGCAACCCTATATACCGTAGGGTAGACATGGGTGGTTTTTCATTAAGTCTTGGGGAGGCTAAGTCCCCCCAAACCTGCCTGACACCTCAAAGAAAAGAGAAAAAATAATCTCCCTTACTGATTGCCACTGGGGAAAACTCCTGCCCTGTGTGCCTTCAAACTCTGATGCTGTAGAAAGTCAGCTACACTCTGATTGGAGATTTCCCCTTGAAGCTTCTCCAATCAGAGCACACCTCTCATAACAGACTGTAAAATAGACCAATCAGCACAAAGAAGAGGATGGGCCTATAGACACATTAGGAACTGAAGGAACTGCAGAAGAGAAGGCAGATGCAGTGATAAAGACTACTCAACCTGAGGATGTTTAGCAAGTAAGGAAATGTTTTGGTATGGTAGTCTGAGGTTAAGGCATTTACAGTCCAGGGGTAACTATAAACTAATGTGCATTTACCCATGCTTTGGTTTTATGCAAAGAAAAGTAGAATGTAGATGAGCAACCCTAAAATGAGTGTCATTATAAATCAACTTGCGTCGCTATTGATGAATCTTTCTTAGCATTGAACTGGCTTCCATGGTTTTAATGCAGGAAATACAAGTCATTTTAAGCCATGATGACTTCTGTTGAAACAGGGTCTAATACAAGCACATCTACCCAGCGTTCCTTGAAACCCTTATTGTAATTATTGCCAGGAGTTCTGGTTTGAGAAGCTATGTTCCCACATCTCTGATAAAATGTTTCTCCTCTGATGTAGTACCCAAAGATTAAGGCGCTGATTACTATATCAAAGTGAAGGACATAGGCGGATGGTGACTTTTTTGTTTGGGGAGGCTAAAATGTGTTAGTACATGACTGCAATAACTGTTACCATCCTAGACGGGTGGAGAACACTGTGGCTCGATTATTACAGTCTTTCACTTGCATTCCTTCACTTGTTAATCCTCCCCATAGAACGATATTCTGACAACATTCAATGCCAGGGTATGCTTTTAACCTGTTGCGTCCCTCATGTTTATGAGTTAGACACCTGTGTATATATTCAAATGTAGCGAGTCTTGAGCCGTGTTGAGTGGTCAAGTGAATTAAAGTAAGCACATTATTTTGGGGAGTCAGGCAGTTGGATTTCCAGATTGGCATCAAGCCATAAAGTCCAGATTTTATCAAATTTTGTGGGCGATCCTCTTGCGATAAAGGTCAACTTAATAAGTGGTAGTGTTTTATTTATTAATTCTCGCCACAATTTGTAGTGGGAGGATCCACTTCCTTACCACCAGTTTTTTGGCATAAAATAATGTGGCCCATATAAGATTCCTGGCTTTATTTAGGGGTTTCTTTCCCTAATTTACATATACAAATTAGGTTGTCGGTATTCACCGAATACTAAAATAGTGTATTTGGTGCATCCCTAGAAAGAATCTTAGGTAGAAAGGAGATGGAGAGGTTACCCTGGGTTTAGCTGCCAGTGGTTGTGCCTTAACACGATACAGGTCCTTATTTTGGGGGTAACACATCTTCCTCAGACCAGTACCAGATTAACATAGCGCCCCTAGGCCTGCTGCCATTCACCCCCCCATCCCCTCCCCTTCCTTTGTGCACATGCGCAATTTTTGAGCATCTGGTCCGGAGTACTGGGATTAACAACACCAATGTCACCCCTTCCATGGTGTTCCTGTCTACCTCTACTGCTTATATCTGAGGTGATTTTGCTGAGTGTAGGCCGGGAGGTACCTGCAACATTTATTTTTTACTGCAGTTTAGTGTATGTTTAGGAAAAATATCATATTTCCAAATTTTTGGGACCCCTACAATGGTTTTTTTATGTGATTTTTTTTCTGTTTTACAACTGAAAAATGGTACGGTATGTGGAAGATTTTGCTGTGAACAGATAACATACAGTCAAAGGAGCTCTCTATGCAGGTGAAAAGCCATTCTTAAGATGCAAAAACAGGAAAAAAAAATCTGAGAAATTGCTACAATATTAGGAGTGGCAAAATCTACAGTTTGATACATCCTGAGAAAGAAAGAAAGCACTGGTGAACTCAGCCATGCAAAAAGACCTGGACATCCACAGAAGACAACAGTGGTGGATGATCACAGTAAGATGCTGGATAGTGGGGGGGGGGCAGTAGATCTATTTGGATTCTGCCAAAGCGTTAAATACTGTGCCCCACAAACGACTGCTTTCTAAACTAAGGTCTGTTGGGCTTAATGAAGTCGTTTGCACATGGATAGGAAACTGGCTACAGGATCGGGTACAGAGGGTGGTTGTTAATGGTACATTCTCTACTTGAAGTAAGGTTCTTAATGGGCTCGATATTGGGTCCACTTTTATTTAACTTGTTCATTAATGACTTAGGGGAGGGTATTGTAAGTAATGTATCAGTGTTTGCAAACGACACAAAACTATCCAGCCCAATAAATTCCATCCAAGATGTGGCATCCTTGCAACACAATCTTGACAAACTGGCAATCTGGGCAGCTAAGTGTCAGATGAGATTCAATGTTGAGTCATGCACCTGGGATGTACAAATATCCAAACCACTTATACCCTTAATGGGACTGCACTAGGCAAATCCATTATGGAAAAGGACCTTGGAGTCCATGTAGATGATAAACTTGGCTGTAGCAAGCAATGCCAGTCGGCAGCATCAAGGGAAAATAAGGTCTTGAGCTGTATTAAAAGGGACATAGATTTGTGGGAGGAGGGGGTTATTCTTTCACTGTACAGAGCACTGGTAAGGTCCCATCTAGAATATGCCGTACAATTTTGGTCTCCAGCGCTCAAACAGGACATTATTGTATTAGAGAGGGTACAGAGAAGGGCAACTAAGCTGGTAAAAGGTATTAAAAGGTATGGAAAATCTTAGCTATGAGGAAAGACTGGCCAAATTGGGGTTGTTCATGCTGTAGAAGAGGCGCTTAAGGGGTGATATGATAACTATGTATAAATATATAAGGGAATCATATAATAATCTCTCTAATGCTTTATTTACCAGGAAGTCTTTTCCAGCTGACACATTCCGTTGAGAAGAAAAGAGGTTCCGCCTAAATATTTGGAAGGGGTTTTTTACAGTGAGAGCTGTGAAGATGTGGAATTCTCTCCCTGAATCAGATGTACAGGCTGATACATTGGATAGCTTTAAGAAGGGGTTGGATGTCTTTTTAGCAAGTGAGGGAATACAGGGTTATGAGAGATAGGTCATAGTACAAGTTGATCCAGGGACAAGTCCAATTGCCATCTTGGAGTCAGGAAGGAATTTGTTTCCCCTCTGAGTCAAATTGGAGAGGCTTTTTTTTCTTCTACGTCCCTCCATGTCAGTACACATGGGGCATTGCCCCTCCCAGACCTGGAGGTAGGACCTATAACATAGCCAATCAAAATGAATCATGACCTATAAGACCACATGACCTCCTCCTCACCACAGTTATTTTTTGTCCTACTGGACAGGGAGGTAGGATCTCCCTCCTCACTTTTTATTTTTTGTTGAATTTTGAGAGAAATCAAACACAGTTTTTGTTTTTTGTTTTTCTTTTGCATTTTCTTTTTGTTTATTTATTTATTTATTTTTTTCCTCTGTGTAGACACAGTCCATTGTGTATTTGAAACATTAATTTCACTGGGAAGTCTACATGTTAATATGCTTAATATGTCCCTCAGCTGAAAGCTATCAGGGCTTTGGCTGGAGTTTCCATCAAGCTAACTAGTCACTATCTGGTAAGGTGCAGGTGTTCCTTTGGCCCATTTGCTATTGCTGTTTAATATTTTAAGTTTTGTATGGGTGAACCTGCATCCTCTTGGCTGACACAGTGGTTATATTGGCTCATGTGCTCAAGCAGTATGGCACCTCCTTCCTTTCTTATGAGTCTGCTCTTAACAACCAGTGTTCCACTGGACTGGATATTCCTGCTGACAAGTCTGAGCTATCTGGTAAGCTGCCTGTGTTCCTTCTTATATTATATGAAGTCGTATGTTGTGAGCTGGAGTCCTCTGTGCAAAATGCAGTTACACAAGGTACTAAGTCTGCATGTTAATAAGCTAATTATGTCCCTCAGCTGAAAGCTATCCGGGTTCTAGCTGAAGTTTCCAACCTGTGGACTTTTCATTGCTATCAGGTAATGTGCAGATACTCCTCAGTTTGCTTCTGTTGTTTCTATTGTCCTCTGTGCAGACACAGAGGTTATATTTGCCTTTTATTACACTGGGTGCTTGCAGGGTTGGCTGGAGGCTTGCACTGCTGAAGCAGTATGGTAGCCCCTTCCTTCCTTACATTGAGTCTGCTCAGTGCTATAACCTGATGTCATTGGGCCCCACAGCAAATTCATTTTAGGGCCCCTAACATATCCAGAGGTTGTGCTTTTTTACCAATACATATTGAAATTGCTCTTTATTTGGGCCTCATGGGTCCCTATACCTTTTGGGCCCACCTGCAGCCGCAGGGTCTGCTTTCTCTTTAGTTACGCCCCTGAGTCTGCTCCTTAGAAGCAGTCTGCCACCAAGGATCTGTCTGGATTATTCCTACTGTCTAGCGCATATTATCTGGTTAGGTGCCTGTATTCCTCTGACTTCTTGTATAGTTGTCATCTGAGGTCTTAGGTTTGTGAGCCCGAGTTCTCTTCGCAGACACAGTAGGCAAGTGTGCTCTTATTACACCTGGTATTTCCAGGACCGGCTAGGGGTTTGTTCTGCTGTAGCAGCATTGTACCCCATTTTTTCCTATGATGTTTCCACACTTAACAGGCAGTGTTCCGAGTTATATGGTGTCTTTTTGTGTGATGTAGGCCTTCTCTTAGATATTCTATTCCCATCTGGTGGCTTTTGTTGGGAGCTCAGTTGTAGTTATACTACATCTACTGAGTTTTTGTGACTGTAGGTTTCCCTTCTTTAATTGTTGGTAGATTAAAGGGCACTTACTGTTATGTCTATTGGCACCTTAACATGCTTGAAGCCAGCTTGTAGTCTATGGCCCTTTGTGTGGCCTCGGGCATCTCGCCAGGGAGCTGGGTTTGTGTGGCCTCTGGCTTTCATTATGGCCCTTGTCTTGGGTTAGAGCCCTTGTTTTGGTCCATGGCTTTTTACCATGGTCCTCGGCTCCTGGGTCTGCTGGCCTTTTACAAGGGCCCTTGTTCTGCTGACCTGTTGCATGAGCCTTTGGCTCATGTGGTCTTTTACCCTTGGCACATTTGTTTGGTTGTCCTTTTACCTGGGTTATTATGGCTGCGGGCCTGTTTTCATGGCCCTTAACTTAGGTGCTTGCTTGCCTTTTACCAGGGTTCTTGGGCTGTTGGCCTTTTCTGTGGCCCCTGGCTAAGGTGGCCGCTAGTTTTTATTATAGTCCTTGTGGGCTTGTGGCTGGCAGTCTTGGCTGTGACCTATGGTGCATAGGTCACCAGCCAGGCTGTGGCGGCTGATAGGCATGGTTACTATTCTTGCTGTGGCCCTTGGTGGGCATGTCTGTTTGCCTTGCGGCAATCCTTGGCAGGACAACAGCCAGTAGGCATGATTAACTATTTGGTTGGATTTAGCATGGGTTGTACCATCAGCTGGTGTTTGCTCTGAGTTTCACAGCCCATAGCAAATTTTGTTGCTGATTGGTATTCAGCAGCTGATGTTGGTCATATGTTGGCTTACAGCTAACCTTTTCTTCTGCCTTACATGCATTGTTTTTGGTCTTGTATGCCACTGCTTATTATCAATAAGGCTGGCTTGTGGACCAGGGTTTTGCAAGTTCAACAACTGACGTGCTCCGTTGTTGCATGTATGGAAATTGACTTTTGTGTCAGGTGCCAGTGCAGTTGGTTACCTTGTCCCTAAGGGTGGCATTCACAATAGCTGACTTATTTACTATTGCTTGTGTATTCGAATTCCACTCTGGTTTTTTGCAAACACTTCAGCTGACGGGCATCTTGGCCTGCTAGTGTGACAATGGCCTTGCACATCTGTGTTGGAATACATAATAGCTGGCTGGTCCACCACTGGTTGCATGTATGGTGGCTGGCTCTCTGCCAGTGGATTGTGCATCATTGCTGGTTGGTACCAGTTTTTGTAGGCTATAAGCTTCTGACATGCCTGATTTTGGATTGTGATCCCAGCTGTTGGCTGGTTCAGTAGCTTCTATGTATGGTCACAGGTTTGGTTCAGTTTTTGCATAAACTGTAGCATTGTGCAGCTTGAGCTGTAGTGGCCTCGGCTTTTGTGGGTGTTTTCTAGAACTGTAATTGGCTTGGGTCCCATTGCTTGCTTGTGTAGCAGTTGGCTGGGGCAACAGCATAGCTTACTGGTAGATGGCTTTAAGTCACATTGGTTGGTTCTGCAGCTTATCCTTGTGCTGTTGTGTACCCAGTTTAGATTTGGTGGTTGGTGTAGCTACTGGGCTGTACCAGCATGGCTCTACAATGGTTACAATGATATGCTGATTTATGATAAACCAGAGTTGGTGTTCATTTAGTTAAGTCTTCATTAGGTATTATTAGCATGGAGTTAGTGGATCTTGGACTGATCTCTGGTGTAGAGGTGACTCCGGTCAGCACTGGTTTGAGCTGCTTCCATTAAGATGCAGGACCAGGCTAATGTGGGCCAAGTCTTTTTAGGGCCACTTGCTATTGCTGAGGATCGTGTATTTCTCCAGCACTGGTGATAGATGCATTCAAGTTGTGGTTAGTTTCTGATCTGATTGATTTCCTGGTGGTTTCTAGGGTGTTTTAGTTCTGAGATGGCTATTGCCATCATTCTGGTTTTGTCCTAGGCACCTTTTTTTGTTTTAACAGTTGCAGGATTTTTGTTCTTCCCCAGGTGGGGTTTTGTCAGATAACCATATTGCAGGTATCCCTCTAGTCACTGAGGGAACCTTTTTAAACAGAATATGTTTATTCTTAATCTGCAATGCTTGATCCTCAAGTACCGGTCTCTGTAATTTTGTGGTTGATTTTGTAGCTCTTGTTAATCGTTTACCATGTCCTAGGACATGTTCTTGTGCCTTTTATCTACCCTTTTCAGGAGATATACATTTATCAGCTCCCCTGTTGGATGGATGTGATGCTGGCCTTTTCTCAGGGCCTCCTTAGCATCAGTTTGGTTTTTGCATTATGTTGGTTATTCCCACCCCTTGTTTTCGGTGCATGGCTTGGTAGATCCCATGTGTACTGACATGGAGGGACGTAGAAGAAATAGAGAATTTTACTTACCTACTTGACGTAAATTCCTTTTCTTCTAGTCCCGACATGTCAGTACAGGGTTTCCCATCCCAACTTATTTATTTTTGTTACTGTACTGCTATGGCAAAAGTATAACTGTGGTGAGGAGGAGGTCATGTGGTCTTATAGGTCATGATTCATTTTGATTGGCTATGTTATAGGTCCTACCTCCAGGTCTGGGAGGGGCAATGCCCCATGTGTACTGACATGTCGGGACTAGAAGAAAAGGAATTTACGTCAAGTAGGTAAGTAAAATTCTCTATTTTGCCTTCCTCTGGATCAACTAGCAGTTAGGCAGGTTATATATAGATTTAAAAGGTTGAACTTGATGGTCTTTTTTCAACCTAACTTACAGTTAGTATGTTTTTGTATTATTTGCAATAAAATGTCAGATTTAAATAAAGTGCAAATTATTCCATTTTCCTTTTATTTACATTTTCCAGTGTTCAACCCTCCCCAAAAATGCATATAGTACTGAGAGAGCGAGAGAGAGAGAGAGAGAGAGAGCCCTACCTATCAATATGGTGCCTGTTCATACAATCTGACAAACAGGAATATTATACAACAAAGTAGAATAGACAGATTTATAGTATAGTTATAAATTACTATACAATAGGTATCCAGCACTGCCCAATGAAATTTGATGTAAGATTTTTGAACAATGCTAAATAATTATTGTATGTAATGCTGCAATATTATTGGTCAAATATGCAGGTGGGCCAGTACCCAGCACTGCAGGGAGAAATAGACCACAAAACCAAGCTCAGCTCCATTGAAACCCCTAGGTATAGGTTTTGTTGCATTTGATCTTAACATATACAGTAATTAGAATGTTGTAGACAAGAGACCAATGTTTGCTGTCCTGCTATAAGATGAGAGAGTGCTCTTAGAAAAGTTTTGTTGCATTCCATATACAGCTGGTTCCCCCAAGATATGCAGGACCATTGCATATGGATAAAAGGATGGACCCTGAAAAGTTTTGATGCTTTCGGTCATATTGTATCCAACATTAGGAATAAAGTCACAAATAAGTAAACATAAATGTATAATATAAAATATATTGACAACAATACAGTGGAAGGTTGCCTAACTTGCTTGCCCATTTAATGAATCGTAGCTTTCTTTTCTCATCAGTGCTTATATTTGTGCAGAGAGGAGATGCATATTTGTACACAGAAGAGATGTAACAATGATAATGTATGTACTTCTGTAGGCCCTCTGTTCACTGGATTCACCGAGTTACCCATTTTTCTTCAGGCCATCTGGGTAAAGCTTGGGGCATGGATGGCCAAGAGATACGATGGAAAGCGTCTACCACACAATAAAAACTGATGTTAGTGCTTACATAGCTTCTATTAAAAATAACATGGATGAACAACATGGTGGCTGTAAAACGACTGTGATCTCAGGGGGCAAATACAACAAATATCTGCTTTTCAAAGGGATATTCTACTAAAGTTCCTGCTAACACTAATCGAACCACATGAAAATGCTGCTTTCATATAATTTATGCACACAAAAAGGCTTTATAATACATACTGTATATATAGTTTTAAAGGAGAACCAAACTCTAAAAACCAATATGGCTAATAATGCTCCATTTTTATATATTGAACTTACTGCACCAGCCTAAAGGTTCAGCAAATTGCACTGATTTCTGAGCTGACATCTTATGTGAATTTGAATGAATTACTAATCAGCCGAATTTTTTGCTAAATGATTTTATGTTCTATATATCATGTATATTGTGAGTCAGGCCCTGAGCTCAGATAACTTGGGTTTAAAAACTGTGCACAAAAGAATGGAAGAAATTTAGAGGGAACACTGTACTGTATGTGAACTTTTGGAGACATGAATCAGAAGTGAAGGAGAAAAGTGCTCACACCTGCACTTTCCTGTGTTTCCCATTCAGTGCCGAAACATGGAGGACGGGCATTCTAGGTAACCCAGGCAGTCGCATCGTCTCCCGACATCTGTGGGACAAGTGAGGAGAGTGTACAGGGCAGAGACAGGGGACTGGACTAGGGGTAGGCAGCAAAGAAGTTATGTGCTTGGAATTCTACAGCTTTGTGCCATAGGTACCTGCCTCTTCTGCCTACCCCTAGTTCCGGCTCTGTTCCCATTCAAGTCAGTGGGAGAGCGGCCATGACCACTTTCTGACAAGCACTGCATGTGATGTTTAAGGTAGCCTTCTTCTCAAGTAAGAAGTGTGTCAATAATAATGTGGGGAAAAAGAAAATTGTCAGTATCTTCCTGCCACCATACAGAGCCATCTGGTGGTGAGATGTGATGTTGCATCAGAATTAGAGCTTATTGATATTAAATTATCTTTCCTACACTTGATTGTTTCTGGTCTGTTTGTGAAACCAGGCTCATAGGACACACTTACCCTGCACTTACCTGTATCTGTCTGAACGGTGATGTATGGCACCATTATACTCCCGTTATGTGTGTATATGTTTTATTTTAGACAGATGACAGGAGGCTGAGTGAAGTGAATGTCGATTTTAAGCTTTGCCCCATTTATCCAGCAAAGGTCCTTGTGCCCAGATGCTGCTCTGATGAGACCCTGCGAAAGGCAGTGGCTTTTAGACAAGCCGGCCGATTTCCTATCTTGAGCTACTACCACAGCACCAACTAACTAAATAGCTCTACCTTGTCATAGTATTTCCTTCCTTTTGCTCACACTCAAGGTTTTCGGCAACCACAGACCACAGACTACAGCAATCAATGACCCATTTAATGTTTCCTCTTTATCAGAGGTGGGGCCCAGGTATGGACATCCAAAGCAAATTTCTGTATCTAAATAAACAAATATGTATAACTCCTAGCAACCCCTTCCCGATATATTATGCTATGTTATGCCTAACATATAAGTACCCCAATGAATTCAAGTTTATAGATTCCTTGTGCATTAACGAATGTTTTATATTGAGCAAAGTACTAGAATACCTTAAAAGCAGGAAAACATACAAAAGAACTGTCAATCAGTAGGGATACTGAGGCAGAACACAAGAACACATTATGGCAGGTGATACACAAGCAATACAACCTACCTTTTTCTAACAAAATACAGTGGCGCTCAGACTGGTTTCATTATTGACACCCGCTCTGCCCAGGAAGCAAAACATGCTCGGAGTGCAGGTGGTGGAATAGAGAGTAAATCCAGGTATCCCAACTGGAGAGTTCTCTATCGCCCCCTTGAGAGGTAAAATATTGCAGTTGGGCAGAAAGATGATTCTGTGTCCATTACATTGATTTTCTGTTTTAGAGGCCGATCCCTGCAGGACAGCCTGGTGAGTCTTGTTAGTGCGTATTATGAGTCTTCAATTGGAATGACTCGGCTCAGCAAGTTGCAGGCTACACGTTGGCTTTCACATGTCTAGGAAGCTTTAAGCACTGTAGGGTTAATTGCTAAATGTATATAGAGATGAGCCATAAATTACCAGCGATAATACTACAGAGTTTGCTAATTAGTAAGTATGTGATTAGCACCAACTGGCTGCTAGGGTCCAAATTACATTAGCAACCATGCATTGATTTGAATGATAGACTGGAATACGAAAAGGAGAGGGCCTGAATAAAACGTGAGTAATAAATAGTAGCAAACAATTAATTTGTAACCTTACTGAGTTTTTTTTTCATGGGGTCAGTGACCCCCATTTAAAAAACTGGAGTCAGAAGAAGGTGGCAAATAATTTAAAAAACTACATAAATACTGAAGACCAATTGAAAAGTTTGTTATTATAACATACTAAAGGTTAACTTAAAGGTGAACTACCCCTTTACAGTCGTTGAAACCTGACTATGGCATCAATTTTGCAACCTAATTCAACATTTAGCAGAAAGGATGCATCAGACAGCACAACTGGGGTGTTTCCTCTATATAATGCTATGGAGGCTGCCTGGTTAATTTAGTAAACAAATCCTAGCAACCACATAAGTTACATTTCAAGTGTTGAAAATGTACATAAAAAAAAAGACTAGCAGATAATGTTCTTAGAAACAGATGTCTACATTTAAAATGAACAAGACCTTTAAAGGGATACTGTCATGGGAAAAAAAAAATTTTCAAAATGAATCTGTTAATAGTGCTGCTCCAGCAGAATTCTGCACTGAAACCCTTTTCTCAAAAGAGCAAACAGATTTTTTTATATTCAATTTTGAAATCTGACATGGGGCTAGACATATTGCCAATTTCCCAGCTGCCCCAAGTCATGTGACTTGTGCTCTGATAAACTTCAATCACTCTTTACTGCTGTACTGCAAGTTAGAGTGAGATCACCCCCTCCCTTTTTCCCCCCAGCAGCCAAACAAAAGAATAATGGGAAGGTAACCAGATAACAGCTCCCTAACACAAGATAACAGCTGCCTGGTAGATCTAAGAACAGCACTCAATAGTAAAAACCCATGTCCCACTGAGACACATTCAGTTACATTGAAAAGGAAAAACAGCAGCCTGCCAGAAAGCATTTCTCTCCTAAAGTGCAGGCACAAGTCACATGACTGGGGGCAGCTGGGAAATTGACAAAATGTCTAGCCCCATGACAGATTTCAAAATTGAATATAAAAAAATCTGTTTGCTCTTTTGAGAAATGGATTTCAGTGCAGAATTCTGCTGGAGTAGCACTATTAACTGATGCGTTTTGAAAAAAACATTTTTTCCGATGACAGGATCCCTTTAAAGATAAACTTGAACATGTCTTGTTGGTTGTAGAGGTCAGTGACCCCCTACAAGCTGATGACATTTTCAGTTGAGACTGGAACTAGGCAGAATAGGAACATGATTGGCTCTAAAAGTATACAAAATTACAATGAGCACCTAATGATAATTTGCTTTGCATATACACCATATGTTATACATGGAGCTATTCTCTTTCATGTGACTTTTTGGAGCACTGAATGTCATTTATTTTACTAATTAGATATGTTCCCTTTTGCTGATTTACCTGTATCCCCACAGGGAATGTGCTACTGTGCTTGTGTATGGATAATACCTTACTACCAACAGCTATTGATAAGCTCATCCTGTTGGAGAATGGATGGATTTCAGGACCTTATCGATCGAGAGTGGCTCCAGGAAATATCTCAGGAAAGGAAGTTTGGGTCTTTTAACTTTTCTGTACAGTTATTGAATATTTTGCCTTGAAATTTTTAGGCTGGGCATCCATTCCAACTGCATTGCGCATAGGGTTGCCACCTTTCCTGGAAAAAAACCCCACTTTCCTATATATTTATCTTTTTTCCCTATTAATAACATTGGGATTAATCATCATTTTTACCGGCCAGGTGGCAACCCTAATTGTGCCCAATCTGGACAGTCCCAGAGAAGAGCAAGTCACCTAACTTTTTGCTTTTTCTTGACTGCTGCTGGCAGCTTGGGCGGCAGTTTCCTAGAGCACTAGAGTTTAATGAGAGATTTCTGTGTACCCTAGCAACTCATGCATACAGCTCATAGTATGGGTCATTCTTGTGCAATAACGAGTAAGAAAGGTAAGTTTTTGTTTGTGAATTTGATATGGAAGAACATGTAGAACCAGCAGATCCATGCAGGCAGTAGGTTGAAGGACATTTCTCATTGAGATCAGATGGTCAAAAACTAACATTAGATGGTTTTATTTCAATTTATTTAGGATGATCATCTCCCATAGAGTCCATTTTTAGAGTTATTTTTTTTTTTTTAAATGGCTTCCTTTTTCTCTGAAATAATAATACAGTACCTTGTAGTTGATGGCAATTAAGCTGCACAAATCCATATTTGTGGCAAAACAATCCTTCTAAAAAAATTTTTAGACTTAAGGTATGTTGAAAGATCCCTTACCTGGAAAATCCCAGGTCCTAAGCTAGCATTATGGATAACAGAGTCTATACCTGCACTACATATGTCCCCTATATTGCACTAGCATCTGTCAAAAATTCTAATTATTATTTTAACACCAGATGTCAGTATGAGGTGCAAGATCGGACACACTCGCTGTGGGGTTACCTTAATTAGCCCAAAGAGTGACAGCAGCTTCTAAATCCAATTTATGAAGAAACTCCATTAGTTATATGGCAGTCTGTTGCACCACAAAGCTTACAGCTATGGACAGGTGAGGCAAACAGCAAAATCATTACAAGGTTCCTCTTGTATCAGTAAAAGTTTTGAATGTAATTTCTAGGTTCAAAGTATACACTGTACACAGAGCTGCACTGGCACTTTATAAATAAACATTTTTATTATTATTATTAAGTACTTCTTAATGCAAGGTAGTAATGTGGGCTATCAAAATGGATTTTTATCAGGTTTCTTTCTTCGATATCTGCTACCCCTAGAACACACAGATGTCACAAATGAAGATGGTGGAACTCAAAGGGGGATATAAAATGGCTCTGACAACTATACCTATAAGTTAAAATGAAGCCTCTGGGCTCGTGTACAGTGTGTCTAGTATATCAAATGTTTAGGGGGAAAAACAAAAAAGAAAACAAAAAAACCCACAGCTATCTCAACAAATGTTATACACACAGAGAATTTTAAGGCAGTTTATTTCTCATACGATCATGTTGTTTCAGAAGCAATATGGAACCTTACTCCTGAAAATCATCAAGGCATAGATTCCAGAAATACAAATCCATTTCTATTTGTCCTGGTTTAATGTTCAATGCAGTATGTTCTCAACCTGAACAGCTGCGCACATATACATATACACATATATATATATATACACACATTATATATATATATATATATATATATATATATATATACACACATATATATATACATATATATATATATATATATATATATATATACACACACACTCATTTTACTTCAATAATTATGGTTCCATTTATTGTAAAAGTATACAATCTGCATGATGTAATTGAGCAATCAATTAAATTGTGTGTGTGAGCGCAAATTAAGTAGGATATAACCAAGCATGAAGCAACTGTCTCAGGATTCAAATTCAAAGTCGAAATATTGCGAGTCAAAGTAATGTATTCTAACGTATCCATCCTCTCCTCCACTGCTGTAACTATAGATGCATTAAAAAAAAAGAAAAAGATTCAGTTCACGATAGGTAAAACTGTGCATTTCTATGCTACTACCTTCACACTAACTTACCTCTTTCCATTTGGATGGAATGCCAAACTGTTAATAGGCCCAAAATGACCTTTAACTCTCCCAAACTCCTCCTCAAAAGCCACATGGAAGAACCTAAAAAAAAGTTTAAAAAAATAAATAAAAAACGGCCTGGTAAAATAAATAGATTTGGTCAAAACGACTTTAATTTACCTGGCCTCGAACTTTCCAATTCTTGTTGATGTTGTTGTCACATCCATGGCTTCCTGTCCTCCTCCTAAAACCACCTACAAAGCAGAGGCACATGTCAGCAACAGAAGCTTTACATACTGGCACAAGGCTTTTACATTTCACAATATATTCTTACATGGTCATATATAGGAGAGATGGCAGCAGAGTTAACAGGCCTTTCTGTCCGGAAAGTTTTCTGATGCTCAAGTGATGTACAGTCAAATAGCTGTAAGAACAAAGTAGATAATAGCAAACTGTAAAAAAACAAGTCTATTGAGAAGGGTTATTTAAATGGTACAAGTATGTTAAGAATATGATATTTTGTATTCTATTTACTGTACATACATATCATATAGGTGTGCTAATGTAAGGGAAACCCTATTTTTTTTTTTTTTGGAAAAAAATTAAAACGAAGGGACACAGAATGCAGGGATGAAAACAAAAATGTTGGCTTAACGATGCAAAAGGCTACTCTGTATAACAGTAATTTATTATACAGTAGGTTATTTTGTGATCTATGGCTGAGGAAGGAGTTGAAATAGAAAAAACACATTCTTGGTGTGGGATGGGAGGATTTTTATTTACCAAATGCTGTCCCTCAGAGAATCAATTAACTGTGCTCTAAGAAGATTTTAAACCACTAATATTTTCAGTAATTATACCAGTGTCTGGATCACACTTTCACACCTCTGATTGTGATTGGATGCTGGTGGTGTATTTTCCACTCAGGTGAAAAGTAAGTAGGGATGAACCGAATCCAGGATTTGGTTAGGGATTCTGCCTTTTTCAGCAGGATTCAGCCAAATCCTTCTGCCCAGCCGCATATGCTAGTTAGGGGAGGTAATCGCAGGACTTTTTTTTTCACAAAACAAGGAAGTAAAGAATGTTTTCCCCTTCCCACCCCTAATTGGCATATGTAAATTAGGATTCGGCCGAATCTTTTGCGAACGATTCGGCCGAATCCAAAATAGTGGATTCGGTGCATCCCTAATAGTAAGATATTTTAAAGTACACTTAAGGCTCAGGCCAAAATCAGAAGGCCGGTTTTAGCCCCTCACTGTGAGCCATATTCTCTTCTTTTTCACCCGGAACCCTTGTGTCAGTTGTAGCATGAACACACCCGGCAGATTTCTGCATGAAATGCAAAGTCTCTCGTTTCTTTGGTTCTCTCCAGAGCCAACACAAGGGTTCTGGACATGAAAAAAGAAGAGGATACTGCTCATAGCAAGGGGCTGAAAACAGCCTGTGGGTTTCAGCAGGCTGTTTTATTCCTAGCCTAAAAGTCAAGTTGCTTCCAACTTAATTCCATTAGCTGATGTTTAAAAACTGCCAAAGCATGAGACAAAGAAAAAAACTAACTCCTCAACTCTGTAACTCATCAAGTAGACAATCCCAGTCTTTATGCTCTCAAAGTAAGTCTGTATTTATTCCAGCTGAAAAAAAAAAAAAAAAAAGGACGGCTTCTTTCCACTGCACTGCACCTAAAGGATTCATTTACAGAGGATATATTAAGCTTGAATTAAACACTGCTTTTTTACATTTCTTATATACAAATGGTTCTTTGCAGCACATAATTTTGTTTAGGTTTCACCTAAAGAGCTATGGCACATATGGAATTTTGATTGTTGACACCCGCAGTGGGGATCAAAGCTACTCAAGTCTTATCACTGATTTAATTTTGGTTTACCTTGGAGGTGCAGTCTTTGGATGCTGTAACAAACATTGTCATGTCTCGGGAGGTCTGAATGTCATTGATCTGCTTGGAATGCTCTTTGATGCTGTTAACTATTTCCCCAGACTGAAAAAAAGAACATTAGATGCCATTGGTAGCACATATTGTATCCCACAAAACACCTAGAGCCGGTCTTTACTATTCAAGTTATAAAGTCAATTTGCAAGAACGGTCTGTCAAAAGTGCAATTTCTATGAGCAGATAAAATAGGTTTCTTCTAGTAGACATCTAAGGATAAAAGTGCCTTACAACAGCAATAGAAATATGTAAAAGCAATAATTTAAGAATGCTATAAACATGCTTAAATAGTAATCCATAAATTTCCAGACATTAGAAAACCATCACAGACTGTGTTGTGCCACATCAACAAATTCAACATAGAATGAATAGCAGTCAATTGACAGCACCTACAATGGTAGTACTAAATCAAACGGTGTGAAAAATACAGACTAATTGTCACATGTGGCAGTCTCATCACATGTTGAGAAAAACTATACCCTCAAACAATATAGTTCTCTATAAAAAGATATTGAGTAAAACAGCTCATATGTAAAACCCTGCTTCATGAAAATAAACCATTTTCATAATAATATACTTTTTAGTGGCATGTGCCATTGGGTAATCATAAGTAGAAAATTGCCATTTTAAAAAATAAGGGGATCCTACAATACACGGTGCACACAAACATACCAATCAAACCATACATGTTGGGTCACATGAGCCAATTAACAGACAGAGTTGTGTCTTTTGCTTCCAATTTCCTTCCTGTTACAGTTAGAGCTGCAGTATTTCTGGCCAGATGATCTCTGAGGCAGCACAGAGGCCATTCCGAAATGGTGGTTTAAGGCAAGAGATGTAAAAGGGCAATATTTACTTAAATATATATTCCAGCTTGATAAGATTCTTTAATATGTCACTTAAAGTAACAAACTATCTGTTGCTCAAGTATTCATTTTGGGGGTATAATTTTCCTTTAATGAGGCACACTACTGCACTGTGTAATGAGGCATCAACCTAACAGAAAGCAGCTTCAAGAAAAAGCTACCCTTCAAGAAAACGCCTGTGAATCCCTTACAGTCACCCAGCAGTAAATGGGATGGACATAAAATGTGGCATGCTGCACTTAATACCAAATGTTTTGCTTAGCCATGTCTGCCTGGTGAGACAAATTAAGCCATTCCACCCCCCACCGGGCCCTCTTTTTTTTATTTTCCTAATGCAATTATTAGTGAATGAATACAAAATGATATATTATGCAGTTGTAACATGGTCTCAGTGAATTTTGTTTCTATAATCTTTCTTATCTCCTACCAAAATCTTTCCTGTGAGTTTGATAATGCATTTCAGATAAATAACATGCGCGCATGGTCTTGCAGGCAAAATGGGCAAGGCATTCTTAGCAGCAAGTATACAGCATGAAAAATGAGCAAGCAAATCAGCAGCCAACAACTAGCTTGTAAGTTTTCTTTAAGCCTACACAAAGCAATACAAGCAAACAATCAAGCACATGTATTAGCCAAAGCACAAGTAGACTACTAAATACAAGATTGTGCTGCATCTCAATGCCCAATGCAGGTATAGGATCCATTATCCAGAAAGCTCAGAATTACTGTAAGGCTGGCTACCATAGACTCCATTATAAACAATCTAAATTTTTAAAAATGATTTCCTTTTTCTTTGTAATAATAAAACAGCACCTGGTACTTGATCCAAACAAAGATATAATTAATCCTTATTGGAAGCAAAACCAGTATATTGGGTTTATTTAATGTTTAAATGTTTTTCTAGTAGACTTAAGGTATGAAGTCCAAAATTACAGAAAGATCCATTATCCGGAAAACTCCAGGTCCCAAGCATTCCGGATAACAGGTCCCATACCGGTAGTCTTTTTCTTGATGTGGTGTAGTGGTTGTGCTCTGTACAGTCAAAAATGCTGTATGACTTAGTAGTAGCAAATTACACTGATATTCAGTATGAATTGAGGAGGTTAAATATTAAAAACAGCATACAAATCTCAACCTGGCAACAAAAGTATTTTAGCAGACTCTCCCTTATTTGGCTTTTGGAGGTCTTTCTCATAGCAATGTAACACAACCACAACAAAAGTCTCTAATTGGACACAGCCATAAAATTTTTAAGTTAACGGATGAAAGCTATGAAACCCTGCCAGTAAGGATTGCAGTATTTCTTTAACAATGCCTAATATGTATGCCACCTACACTCTTAGTACAGGGGAAGCAACAACATACTGGTCAAGATCAACACACGAAGTTCCCAAAACACAGCACAGAACTGAATGGTTTAAAAAGCAGCAAGGGCAGGAATTTTATTAAACGCTAAATTAATTTGTAAAAATATGATTAATTTTTTTTTTATAGGTATGGGACCGGTTATCCAGAATACTCGGGACCTGGGGTTTTCCAAATAACAGATCTTTCCAAAATTTGAATCTTTATACCTTAAGTCTACTTGAAAATCATGAAAACATTAAGTAAACAAAATAAGATGATTTTGCCTCCAATAAGGATTAATTTTATCTTAGTAGGGATCAAGTACAAGATACGGTTTTATTACAACAGGGAAAAAGGAAATCATTTTTCAAAATTTGGATTATTTGATTATAATGGAATCTATGGGAGACGACCTTTCCGTAATTTGGAGCTTTCTGGATAAAGTATCCCATACCTGTATTACTTTAAAAACATAACATTTGCAAAGGTAAATATATAATTTTAGGTGAGCTTATGTGTTTACTCAGTTAGTCAAGTCCATAGGCTTTACCTTGGCACTGTACTGGTTCAACTCTCCATTCTCATGCCCAGCGATAATGTATTCTCCAAGTGGTCCCCACACTGCACTGGTTATCTTGGACTCACTGCAAGGAATTTTCATGTATGGCTCATTGTCTTCTGCAAAGTAACAATAGGAGATTCACGGGAATGAAAATGGTTATGCAGGATGTACAGGACAGTTACATGTTTATCACACCTTTCACCACTTGCATGGATAATCACGGGTACTTCAGGTGGGCAGAAAGCAGAAAATGTACTTAAACGAAATGAACGCCATGAACGTACTAATTTGTGAAGGGTCTCTCAAGTCAATAAAGCTCACAAAGCACTGATAGCCCATCTGTTTGTCTGTGGAGAACATGATTATGTTGCCACCAAAATCAAAGCCACAGGTCCTCACAGCTGAGCTTGTTTCCAAGAGAGCCAACTGCTTTCCTAGAAAGACAAGAAGTAGGATAGCATGAAATCTATACATACCAAAGAGTGTCATGGCTGACTTCTTGAACAAGCATAATAATCTTATATCCTCACATTTTACAACAGGAGGTACTTTATTTATTATAAAACACAAGTTTAAGTAAGTCATGTGACAAATGGCATCGCTGAGCACTGATTAACTGATGACATCACTAAGCACTGTTTATATCATTTATAGGATAGTCATGGCTTATATATTGATGGATTGGATGGTTAGAAATGATGGAATTTTTTTCTAAAATCACAAATTAACTATGAGCACAGACAATTGTAACAACTGGAAAGAAATTGATCTGCAGTACACGCTAATGCACTTGAATGGAGCATAGGTAGATTCAATTTCAAACGCCCGACGAGAATGATATCCATAATACATGGATATTGGTGGGGATCAGCAACCGGCTAGAAATAGAATCTTACAAAACAAAAAAGTTTGTACAAATGTCTGCGCATGTGGACACTCTCACAGCTGACCTGTACAATTGTTTGTGTTTACTTTGCCCTCCTCAATTGATCCTACCGATCAAAGTCTGCTCAGCTCTACTTGTATACTGGATCATATATCAGCAGTCCTGCAAGTCTACCAATTATGCCAAAAGATCAGCCAGCTGGTTAGTCTTATTTAGCCATCTAGACATGTGGGCATATTGTATAACTATAAAGGAAATTTCTGGATGATCAGTTGGATCATTGACAATAGGGTTACGTGTAGTCACATACAGATGGTTTACATAAAGAAATATGCATTTAGCAGATCGCCATAATGTGACTCATGCACTGCATTTAAAAATGTAAAATAGGCACAGGAAGACATGCAATACATGAACATCATGGAATAATACTCATTACTACAACCACTAACCTGTTTCACAGTCCCACAGCCTGCATGAGTTATCTGCAGATCCAGAAAGTACATGTCGCGTTTCCCCTGTCTGAAGTTAAGAAAGAAGCCCACCAAGAAAATATGCAGTTTCATCCATCAAAAATACCCTAAGGTGTATGTATTTCATGCCTTGTGAGGTAACAAAATCTACCGTCACCCAGACACTAACATAACCCATATTTATAAAAGTGAAAGGATACAGTCCACATCCACACACCAAACTGCTCCTGTGTGTCCACTGTAAGTTCCCAGACGCTCTCCATTCACAGAGTACCAGACATTAACCACCTGTCAGGCATAGACAGAATTTAAAATAAAATGATGAAATGGGTTTACTAACTAAAAAATAGTAAAAATAAAAGAACACCTATAAGATATGTTGTCCAAATCACTTGCTCTGCCAAAGCAAAATAACTTTCCTGAATTCATAAACAAATCAAAAGCAAGTGGCAACCCTCCAGAAGTCATTTAAAGGGGTTGTTCACCTTCAAACAACTAGTTGTTTTCAGATAGATCACCAGAAATAACGACTTTTTCCAATTAATTTCTATTTTCTACGTGTCACAGTTTTTCTAATATTTAAGTGTAAAGTGTAATTTTTCACCTTCTAAAGCAGCTCTGGGAAGGGGGGGTCGCCAACCCTGTAAACTGTTCTTAATTGATACATTTAATTAATACATTTCTTACTAGGGATGCACCGAATCCACTATTTTGGATTCGGCCGAACCCCCTATTTTGGATTCGGCCGAACCCCCTATTTTGGATTCGGCCGAACCCCCTATTTTGGATTCGGCCGAACCCCCTATTTTGGATTCGGCCGAACCCCCTATTTTGGATTCGGCCGAACCCCCTATTTTGGATTCGGCCGAACCCCCTATTTTGGATTCGGCCGAACCCCCTATTTTGGATTCGGCCGAACCCCCGAATCCTTCACAAAAGATTCGGCCGAATACTGAATCTGCATATGAAATTAGGGGTGGGAAGGGGAAAACATTTTTACTTCCTTGTTTTATGACAAAAAGTCTTGTGATTTCCCTCCCTGCCCCTAATTTGCATATCTGTTCAGCTGGGCAGAAGGGTTCAGCCGAATCCTGCTGCAAGAGGCCAAATCCGGACCCGAATCCTGGATTTGGTGCATCCCTATTTTTTACCTTCCTCCCTGCTGAGCAGAATCTCTGGGTTTCATTACAGGCAGCCGTTAGAATTGATACAATAGTTGCTAATACTCCAGACATGCTGCTGAGAAATGTATCAACTAAATGTTGCAAAATTGTAATAGCTTAAAGGAAATGTCAAGCCGTTTTTCAATATTGCCATGTATGTATAGCTTACCTAACCCCAAACCGAACCGCATTATTTTCGCTTCGCAATTCGCCTCCACTTCCCTGCACGGATGCATTCTTTGCCTCTCTTCATTATCATTAACCCGCGGCCATTTTTTCCAGGTTGCGCTCTTCCTGTATACACTGCGCATGTGCCAATAATCCCACCCGTCTGACCTCTGTACTGTAGCGTCTGATTCAATAAAAAATCTCAGCTCTCTCCCTTGCTCCCTGCAGTCAGCATAAGAAATATGTCCTAGAAGCGGGGGAGCGGAGAGATAAACCTTACAAGTAAAAAGTCCCCATAGCAACTGCCAATGCTATTTTTCTATTGGCGCATTGAATACACAGTTGTGTCTTCAGAGGTCACTGATGGGTGCGGCTGGAAGATTTAGCCGAAGCTGATTCCACTCCAATGCGCATGTGCTAAATTATTTTAAACAAATGCATATCGCCAAGCGACGTCACTCATTCTGAAGGGAGGGGGGAGAGAGGCAGACAGTGGCGGAAAGAGGCATGAAGCCTAAATCAACAAAGCTGCTTAGTGGATCGCTTGTCAAGGACTTGAATACTCGGTATGTAAAAAATGTAATGAGGCATTTGACTGATAACATTTTCTTTGCAGGGGTTGACATGTCCTTTAAAGTCTGCACCTGAATTACTGAGCTGTCAGACTGAAACACCAGAGACAGGAACATTCAACGTTAAACTTAGATTTTGGAAAAACAGTAAAAAATAAACAATGGAAAGTAATTGAAAAAAAGTCTTTATTTCTGGGGAACAATCTGAAACAACTAAACTGGAAAAAAAGTGTTTGGAAGGTGAACAACCCCTTTATCTACAACTCCCTGATCAGCTACTAGTTACTCAACATTGTAAAGCAAAACAAAATAATTTCTCCTATAATCAAACCCCATAGCAGTTTCAAAATAATGTATATAGATCCATTTGTAAGAGAACATGTGAATGAAGTTTAAATGAGATAGTAGCTGCAAGGACCTGATATTACTCCCTCCCTTTGGCTTTATGGTATTTACTAAATATAGTGTGTATGGAAAATGTAATATCAAAGGCTGCAGATAAAGACACATTACATTGCAACGCTGCTGTTCTTATACTCACCGGATCTTTGGCAACAGTGAAGAGTAGGTCCCCATCACGATTGTACTTAATTTGAGTGATGGACCTTTCATGCCCTTGGAGCAGAATGGGTCTCTGAGGAAAAAGCAATGGGTTGTATCTAGTTACAGAAAAGCAGTTGAACTTTACATAGGTGTATCATATATTTGTTGCAGTTTCTATTACATTTGACTTTGTGGACCTATGTGTCGCGAATAAATCTTGCTCAATGGGTTTCAACCTCATTACACATAACCCGTGGGTTGTGTAGCTCAGTATGGCTTAGAGATGGGTGGTGCTGTCGGTGGGAGAGAGCTAATAGGAATGTGCGTGTGCACGTGTAAGCTCGGGTCAGCCAGTACTTCTGGGGAGGAAGGGACCGACTATATAAACTGAGTGAACCACAACCCAAGGTGCTTACAGGTTCGCCACGCAAGGTAGAGCATTACTCACCATTGTACAACCCGTTCGGCCCGGCTCAAGCGCGTCAGGAAAGATGCCGGAAGTTAAGAAGGAGGAAATCTACCCAAGCCGCTACTCTATGACCACGAAAGGAGGAAGTACATGAAAGGAACTTGTCATTTGCTGGAAAGAGATTCTGGGGGTTGTAGTTCTTCCACATTCGTAGAGACACTGGCTGTAGAGAATGTCAGTCATTACAGTATTATATTTTCTTCTCCTTTTATATTCCCTTTATCCGCTGCCTCATTGTACTTATTTTCCACATAGCAGACGGGGGTGTTGCACTTTAAGGCATAGGGCTGGGACACACTGGGCGATTTGGGGAGATTTAGTCGCCTGGCGACTAATCGCCGCGACTTTTCTCCCCGAATGCCTCCCCTCGCTCTGCGCCTGGCTAAAATGAAAAATCGCCTGCGCTAATCACACGCGGCGATTCGTTTTCCGAAGTCGCCCGAAGTTGCCTCACGAGGAAACTTCGGGCGACTTCGGAAGAAGGAATCGCCGTGTGTGATTAGCGCAGGCGATTTTTCATTTTAGCCAGGCGCAGAGCGAGGGGAGGCATTCGGGGAAGATTGGTCGTGGAAAGTCGCGGCGATTAGTCGCCAGGCGACTAAATCTCCCCAAATCGCCCAGTGTGTCCCAGCCCTTACAGACTATTTCTGATCTATATCTTCATTTCCTTATAGCTGTGAATGACTATATGCAGAATTCCCAACGGAGCACTGACTTTCTTAGTTTATCAACAGGCAAAGTGGCCTACGTGACTGGCCTAAATAATATCCTGTGCCAGGCCAGCTAGGGTTGACATTCCCAAATGAAACTTTCGAAATGCATCTGTTCTGAGATTGGTTATAAACTTTTCAGCATGGTAGCGGCTAGTTCTTATCCTAGGAAAGGACCGACCGTCATGGTCATGTGATCCTACCATGTGACCGCTCCACTGCGGCTTTACCTATTCATGAGCGGCAAATTCAAACATGGGAAAGTGGTAATGGGTTCTAGTGGCGGCTGCGGACTCTTGACAGGACCTGCAACTATATTCCCAGGGTTGCCAACTTGTATTGTACGTTTAGTACAGGTTGCAACCTCTACCTCAGGTTTTGGGCCAGTTCATTGTGTCGCTGGATGTTTGTAGGGATTGAAGGGATCACTGCCTCTGAATTTCTGTGGGGTGAGGGGGATCACAGTGAATTAATGTCAGCTAGACTCTATTCAATATTTACACACCCAAATGCAGCTACAAGATTGTTGTTGGAGCTGGGGTTTTTTTTACCATTACTCTCGCACAATTACGGTGCAACAATGGCAAGATAAAAATGAAAGGCAAGACATACTGACACAGCTACAGTATCGGACTGGGGCAGCTGGGGCCCACCAGAGAACCTGATCTGAAGGGCCCCCCAATTTACACACAAAAGCCCACAAGGGGAAATATATACTATTAAATAACATTAAGTTAATGTCTTCTGCTTCAGGAAGGATTTGTCATATTCTCCGTCTCAGTTTCTATCAAACAGTTTGTATTGGGAGAGACTGTGTGGGAGCACTACCCTTAGCAAGATTTATTTCTAAAGGGTTAGATAGTAACGAAAAGAGAGTGATCTGCGCTTGCTGTCTAGGTTTCTGGGCTTCCTTGAAAGATGTAGGGCTGACCTGCGTGCTGCCTTACTTCTCACAGCCAGTACTGAAGTAAATCAAGCTGTTGAAAGACAGAGTGGCAGAAAACCCTTTGTGAAGCAGAAGCAAGAACGTCTGGCTAGCAGGAGATTGGAACAAGCAGTAAGTAAATACTCAGCAAACCCCCAACATCTCAGATATGATAACTTGAGCAGCGTTCCAGTATGCTTTAGTTGAGGGGCACAGAGTATGGAACAGGCTATCGCTGTCTTGGCAGCACCAGAGACACAGTGGTGAGAGGTCTGAATTCACTTATGCACTTTACTCCTGCTGTAATAAACTGTTACTATATCTTTTTTGTATAAAACGTACCTTTACTGCAAAAAAAGGCAACAATTTGCTACATATGCAGAGTTTTCCTTCATTTTCACTAAAGGAAGTTTTGCCACATTTTGGGATATAAGGCTCTTATGCATATGTTATGAGCCAGAGGTACTAAAGATTCAAATGAATGTGATGACTGATCGATTCATATGGAGAGGTTATATAAAAGAGATACTTGCCTTGTCAATTGTCTGCTGCAATTAAAAAAAATCTGTTCTATAGACCTGGAATACCGTACAGAATGATATACTATGCATGTGTGTAGGGGGAATGTGTCAACTTGTGTATACTGTAGAGCACTTTAATTTTTTGGAGCAATCCAAAGGTAATTTGGCATCTCCCAGATTAGGCTATTTTAGGTATGACTGATGCATTTTTAGATTGATGGGGCATTCTTCAAGCATCCTAACACAGGTAACCATTATAAAATACAAGGTCACTATGACTGAAGAACCACTTATTCCATATATTTTATAAAATATCGAAGTTATGTGTATTATGTAGAGAAAACAAATACTGTAAGGGCCCAGATGTCACATTAAAACTACTGAACAGGTATGGGATCTATTATCCGGAAACCCTTTATCCAAAAAGCTCAGTATTACGGAAAGGCTGTCTCCCATAGACTCCATTTTATCCAAATAAACCAAATTTTTTAAAAAATGTTTTTCCTTTATTTCTGTAATAATAAAACAGTACCTTGTACTTGATCCCAACTAAGATATAATTAATCCTTACTGGAAGCAAAACCAGCCTATTGGGTTTATTTAATACTTACATGATTTTTTAATAGACTTAAATAAAGATCCAAATTACAGAAAGATCCATTATTCGGAAAACCTTAGGTCCCAAACATTCTGGATAACAGGCCCCATGCCTGTACCAAGTATATCATTGAAAACAAAACACCTTGGCTGTGAACTGTGCAAAAGCACAGCATTAGTTTTATGATTTACGCTTTCTAATTATCGATTATGGGTGGGTGTTACGAAATATGTGTTTTCCAAATGGAATGCTTCTGGATGCATTTCTTGGGGTTGATTTTTCTTTCTTTCTTGCTTGATTGTTAAACCCTGTTTTCTATAGAGGGTGTGGCTTTGTAGACTTCTTAATTTTGCTGTATTTTATTTATCTTTCTTGACTCTGAAGAAGGAGCTTGTTGCCATTCAAAGGGGAACTCCAGCTTCCAAACCAAAATTTGATAAAGAGGCCCACATAACATAGAAACCCCTAATATACCCATCACAGTTACCTGTTTCTTCACAGTTACCTGTTTCTTCTATGCTGAAATCCAGCTGGTTAACAGTTCTCCACTTTCTGCATCATTTGAAATCCTGGCAGGGAATAGGGTTGCCACCTGGCCGGTAAAAATTATGGCTGATCCCAATGTTATTAATAGGGAAAAAAGATAAATATATAGGAAGGCCGGTATTTTTTTTCTAGAAAAGTGGCAACCCTAGCAGGGAAGGAGGGACTAAACACTGATGTTGAAATTGTAACAATTTCTTCACAGCTTACAGACAGCATGCAGGAACTACATAACCCACAATGCATTGCACTGTGATGTTCCGTTCCTTATTGAAATCACGTGTGCAGGGAATTGTGGGGTTTGGAGGATGCAGGCTAAGGACAGATGGCTGCTGATACAAAGTAACAGAAGAAACTTTTGTTTATACCAATGAATTGTATAGAGAACATTGTCTGTGCTGGTACAGATTTATCGATGATATCTTCATGATATGGACGGGGGCCACATTGGACCCTGGAAGATTTTCATAACCAAATCAACTGTACCAGGACAAACTTAAAATTTACTTTACATAATGATTTAAATAATATTTCATTCTTGGATACCACAATCAGCAGGGTAGGTGATGCACTGTCCTCGGACCTATATATAAAACCTACTGATAAAAGTACTTTATTGCACTATAAGTCATTTCACCCCATGCAGGTTAAGAAATCAGTGCCAAAATCTCAATTCAGCAGGGTGAAAAGAATAGTGTCCAACGACAGTGCATTAGAAACCAGACTGGATGAAATTTGAAGAGAGGGGATATCCAGTGGAACTTTTAAAAAAGCAACGCTCTGATGTACAACTGAGTGTAAGTAAACCCCAAAAAAATCAAATAGAGAGAATTCCTTTTGTGTCTCCTATAGCACAGTAGACAAATACAAGATTCCTCTGCACTCAACCCATTATCAATATATTTAAGACAGAGACATTTTGTGCATACTGCTACTGAAAAATGCCTTACCCTTTAAACAAAACAGGGATTGTTTGTCCATATATTGCAATATATTTAAGCTGGCCAACTACGTCAAAGTCATCCCATATCTGGCCAGTCCTATGCTCAATTTTCATCTGATTCATTAAGAATTCTATGGTTTAATTATACATTTTATAAAAGAGACGAATACGTTTTACCTGCAACTTACTAGCTGCTTTCAAAGTAAAACTCCCAAACTTGGCTGCCCTTTTATTAGACACCAGTGGGATCACCTGACTATAGTTGGAGGGGGTGGGAGCTACAACATAGAGCTGGTCACTGCTCTTGTAGAACTATAACAAACAAGGGAAAGTTGTGCTCACCACTAGTTTTTAAAAACATTAGGCGGGGGTGCAATGAGGGTGTGACCACAAAATACATATAGACAAATACAAGATTCCTCTGCACTCAACCCATTATCAATATATTTAAGACAAAGACATTTTGTGCATACTGCTACTGAAAAATGCCTTACCCTTTAAACAAAACAGGGATTGTTTGTCCATATATTGCAATAGATTTAAGCTGGCCAACTACGTCAAAGTCATCCCATATCTGGCCAGTCCTATGCTCAATTTTCATCTGATTCATTAAGAATTCTATGGTTTAATTATACATTTTATAAAAGAGACGAATACGTTTTACCTGCAACTTACTAGCTGCTTTCAAAGTAAAACTCCCAAACTTGGCTGCCCTTTTATTAGACACCAGTGGGATCACCTGACTATAGTTGGAGGGGGTGGGAGCTACAACATAGAGCTGGTCACTGCTCTTGTAGAACTATAACAAACAAGGGAAAGTTGTGCTCACCACTAGTTTTTAAAAACATTAGGCGGGGGTGCAATGAGGGTGTGACCACAAAATACATATAGACAAATACAAGATTCCTCTGCACTCAACCCATTATCAATATATTTAAGACAGAGACATTTTGTGCATACTGCTACTGAAAAATGCCTTACCCTTTAAACAAAACAGGGATTGTTTGTCCATATATTGCAATATATTTAAGCTGGCCAACTACGTCAAAGTCATCCCATATCTGGCCAGTCCTATGCTCAATTTTCATCTGATTCATTAAGAATTCTATGGTTTAATTATACATTTTATAAAAGAGACGAATACGTTTTACCTGCAACTTACTAGCTGCTTTCAAAGTAAAACTCCCAAACTTGGCTGCCCTTTTATTAGACACCAGTGGGATCACCTGACTATAGTTGGAGGGGGTGGGAGCTACAACATAGAGCTGGTCACTGCTCTTGTAGAACTATAACAAACTGTGCTATCCTCCTATAGCACAGTAAGCACCCATGTGGAGAAAGCTATTAAAAAACATTGGTCGTTCCTTGGGGAAGGTTAACCAGAAATACAACAATTTAAAAATCCCCAAATTATTTCATACAAAAAATACAAGTCTATTGGCTCTATGGCTATAAGAGCTGACATAACCCAAGAGCGGTTATTACGGCCAAGAAAGAATGGGACATACCCATGTTTAGAGTGTAGCTGTTGCTCGAATGGTCAGAAAGGAGAGGTAGTATACCATCCGAGAAAGGGCACAGCAATTAAGATGAGTGGGTTCTATACATGTGAAAGCACTCATGTTGTATATGTTATAAAATGCCCGTGTGGGCTAGCTTATGTTGGGCAAACTTCAAGAAGTGCCCGAGAATATAATAGAACACAAATCTGCCATTAACACCAAAAGAAGTGATCAAGCAGTTGCAAATCATTTTCTGGATGCAGGCCATGGGGTACAACAGTTAAAATTCCAAATAATAGATAGTGTCCCTAAAATACGGAGAGGGGGAGATCAAGTGAAAATGTTACTCAAAAAGGAAGCAAGATGGATTCAAAAGCTGAAAACGTTGGTTCCCCATAGCCTGAACAGAGAATATGATTTAAGTAAAATATATTGCTGAATGTTTTAAATATTTTAATCTCTTTTTCACATTTTTGTAAGTTTTTTATTGAAATCATGTTGTTCATATGTCGTTTTATCCACAGTAGAAAGGGCTCTTTTAGTAAAGTACGGTAAGCCTTTTTTTCACAGGTGAAAGAATGGACACTATGACAAAACAGGACATTTTATTAAGATACACAAAATATATATTGTTTTGCAACATTGTTCAATTGATTTGTTATAATTGTGGCTGATTGTATATGAGATGCGTTACAACACATATACCACTAGGGGTCACGTAGCTACAATGCATAAATAATTGTGCACAGGTGGCTTGAAAAAAGACCTATGTAGGTCTAAAACTTTGTGTTTTATCTGGGTCAAGAGCCTAAAGGTGTTTTAAGAAAATACATTCATGGGTGGTGCTGTTTGTGATACAAAGGATTCGAAAATCAGTTGGTGGTGGAAACTGTGAGACTTGCACCAAATGAAAGGATTTCTGGAGGTATGAGTGCTGACTAAACTATTGCTGAACAAAGTAACAGTAGTCAGCCAGCTCAGCAAAGTAGTCAGAGAGATCAGCAGGAAAGCAGGGGGCTAGGCTTAGGGAACTGTCAGAAACCATTAAAAATCATGACAAGTGTGCATATTTTTTAAATCAAGTAAAGTAGAACCCTCATTTTACGTTTTTCAGGGGAACAGAAAAAAATGGTGTAAAATCCAGGAAAATGTAAAATCAGGGAAATGTATTATGCATAATATATAGGTGGGACCACAAAACAACAATATAAAATTAGGGAAAACTTAAAATCAGGGGATGTAAAATTGAGGTTCCACTGTGTATTGCAAAGTTGCTTGAAATTATGTTTACTTTTCAAAAAGCTTAAGTTTATGTTTTTGTGGAGTTCCCCTTTAACAGATGGGATAACTGGTAGCTATGTCACGTTAGCCTGCAGCTTTCTTTTAGACAGAGGGGAAACTGTTCACAGATGCTATGCTTCTCTTGCTTCAAGAAGACATAACTTTATTAACACTTCTGCATCAGCAGACAAAGATCATGTCACATGACACTGTCAGTATCAGATTACTATGGGATCTGTATGAGAGCACACACATTAATACGTATCTTAAAGGATAAGTAAACCTTTAAAATAAGGGAGTGTAAAATTGATGAGGGGGCTCTTCTAAGCACTTTGGTAATTTACATTCATTATTTATTTATTTTTTAATTTCAAGATATTAAGGGATACATGTACTGTTAATATGAAGGAATTTTGTTACACCAGCACCACCTACTGGTCAGTTTCCCACCAGTCTGACCACCAAGTAGTCAAGGAAGTTGTCAAGAGAAAGAAAGAGGCTGCTCTGATGTTCTTCTGCTTAGGAAAGATTTGAGAAAGGTTTCTAATTTTATTCCTAAACAGAAGAACTTCAAAGCAGCCTCTTTCTTTCTCCTGACAACTTCCTTGACTACTTGGTGGTCAGACTCGTGGGAAACTGTCCAGCAGGTGGCACTGTTGTAACTAAATTCATTCATATTAACAGTACAGATTTCCCTTAATATCTCAGAAGGAAAAAAGAATTAACAATGAATGTTCATTGCAAAAGTGCCTAGAATAGCCCCCTCATCAATTTTACATTCACATATTTTAAAGGTTTACTTATCGTTTACCAGAGCTATTGTTATTTTCAAAATGTCAGCCTTGAATAACAACAAACTGTCCAAACCCAAATATACTAAAATTATTTTTATAACAGAAAATTGTAATAAAGTGATTTATTTCCTATAGTAAATTGACTATTCTGAAACTATGTAAAATACTATATGTACATACTTGCACTGAATTATGCCTAACGTAATAACATAGTAGATGAGGTTGTAAAAAAAAAAAAAGATGTCCAAGACAAGTATTTACAGCATTTATGTTAACTTATAAGTCTAACAAGTAAAATGGTGTATAAAAAGCTCACTATACAATTATTAACTTGGAGAAATATTTTCACCAGCTTTTCTAAGGGTGTTACTTTCTGTTTCAGACTTTCATAAAGCACCATTATTCAGAGTTTCTATCCCAATATGCCATTTTAGCTTACATAATACTTATGATTCGCATTCAAAAGTGGTTCCCAAACTGGAAGTCTGCTCCCTCCTACAGAGGGCTGAAAATAGTTGATATGCATGGCCTTGCATTGTTGCAATTATAGCTCATGTCTAACGTTCATATATCTTGGTTTTGAGTTAAGAGTGGTTCGAACAAATTTTGGATAGCAAATGGACATGAATCCAAACATCTGCCTTACAAGAAGCCAGGGGAAGATATTGAATAGCCTGGTAAAGAAGGAAGCTTTAAACAATATAATTAGTGCATTGTTGAAAGAAAAAGTCTTGAAAGGAAGCAAACCAGGCATATTTGCATTAGAATGAATGTTGCATACAAAATTGGGGAGTTTGTTAGTGTGTTGGGGGTGGCTTCTTTGGTAAACAAAGACCCTTGGACTGATATCATTGGGGAGTGGCTCACTGCAAATGGTCAGAAAAGGATAATACAGACATACTTGCATATGAATAGAATGTGCACACCAGATTTCAAATAGGGATCTCCCTTATTTACTTTTCTTCAAAGGGGTTAGTCACCTTTTTTAACTTTCAGTATGATGTAGAGAGTGATATTCTGAAAGAGTTTGCAATTGGGTTTTAATTTTTCATTATTTTTGTTTTTTGATTAAGCTTTTTATTCAGCAGCTCTCCAGTTTGAAATTTCAGCAATCTGATTGTTAGGGTCCAAAATAGCCAAGCAACCATGCACTGATTTGAACAAGGGACTGGAATATGAATAGGAGAGGGCCTGGATAGAAAGATGAAGAAGAAGAAGAAGAAGGAATAACCATACATGTGTAGCCTTACAGAGCATCTGTTTTAGATTGGTCAGAGATCCACATTTGAAAGTTGGAAAGAGTCAGATGAAAAAGGCAAATAATTAAAAATTGCAGAAGCAATTTTGTTTATTTTTGGGACACAAAGCCAACTAAACTGCTCTCTGCGGCTTTATCTGATGTAACCTGTTCAAATCATGCTACAAGTCCCACTTTGCCCCAGGTCCCTCATTCTTTATTGCTATATGTTTTAAGTACTGCTACCACTAATTCTACTGTCCCTCATCTGTTTTAACTCAACACTTGCACTCCAGTTTATCCATAAATAATCATTAATACTGTATATGTAGCCATTACCTGCTGCTAATAAGTGTATGAGAATGGTTTTCACCACGACTGCCTTACAAAACTGCTCAGCCAGCCGTGGGACTGCAGGCGTAACTTTAAATTTGCATTTGGTATCAAATAGATGAATGTATTCTAAGCATATTTCAATTGGTCTTCCTTATGTGTTTTTTGTATGGTTTATTAGCCTTCCTACTCTAAACAATTATATCAGATACGGTACGCATCGGAGCTTACCCAGCTTGTATGTTCCCCTGTCCAGAAGCTGCTCTAGCAAGATGTCGGCCACTCCACACTGATATTGAATCATCGGAGGAAGTGCTGAGTAGTTAGGCAAGAAACACGCAAGTCCTGCTCACCCACTGCAAAATATTTGTACCACTTAGTGTGTTATAATAAAGCTGCTTTTATGATAATTGGTTCCCTGTGGAAGTCTGGAACTGCGCCGGTGTATGCGGGAATTCTTTGCATCAATTTATCGCCTTCCTACTTTGCCTATTTTGAGACTATAAGTGAAAATTCAATCTGGTTGTTAAGTCACTGACCCTGGCAAGAAAAAGCAGATTGACTGCACTGCTTCACGTGTGCCCTGGTCCAGAATCACCATCTTTATTATTATACGGTACCAGTATATTGCAAAATCAATATACTATACGTATGGGACCTGTTATCAAGAATGGGGACCTGAGGCTTTCTGGATAATGGATATTTCTGTATTTTGTATCTTAATACCTTAAAGGGAAACTCTGGCTTCCAAACCAAAATTTTATAAAAGAGTCCCACATAACTACATAACCCACAATGCATTGCATTTTGATGTTCCGTTCCTTATTGAAATCATGTGTGCAGGGAATTGTGGGGTTTGGAGGATGCAGGCTAAGGACAAAGGAAATCATTTTTAAAAATGTGGATTATTTGGATAAAATGGAGTCTATAGTAGATGGCCTATCCTTAATTCGCATATTTCTGGATAAGGGGTTTCAGAATAACGGATCCCATACCTGTACTAATAATTGAAAACTTTGGATCAGGTTGGAAAGGGATGAAGTAAGGCTATAAATTCATTGTTTTTGCTAATTTTATTATTCATCTTTCTACTCAGTTCTCAGTTAAATCAGTGCAATAAATCCAAATTAACCTAGCAACCAGATTGCTGAAATTGCAAACTGAAGAGCTACAAATAATAAGAAGTGAAAAGCAACTGGCTCAGAATATCACTCTCAACATCATACTAAATTTAATAGCGAACAACCCCTTTAAATGAATAGGGGCCACAAATGTCCCTCTTGTATAGGGCTACAGAGGAAGCACAGGGTTTCTGATGGCAGATTTGCATTACACCATACAAACAGCTACTTCCATGAAATTAGTGATGGGCCAATCTGCCCTATTTCGCATACGCAAACAATTGTATACAAGGCAACAAAGTTGCCAAGCACATTGAAGTCAAAGTTTGTTCTCTTTGACTAACCATTAGGGCAGCGACACACGGTCAGATTCAGTGAGATTAGTCGCCCAGCGTCAAATCTCCTCTTCTTTGGGGGTGTCTAATCTCTGACTGGATGGCACTCGGAGTGCTCCTTTTTCTGAAGTCGCCCGAAGTTTCTTTGTGAGGCAACTTCGGAAAACGATGTGATCCGAGTGCCGTCCAGCTGGCGATTTACATTCTAGCTGGCAGGAAAGCTAGGGTTGCCACCTGGCCGGTATTTTACCAGCCTGGCCAGTATAAATGATGCTTGATGCCAATGTTATTAATAGGAAAAAATGGCAAGAATATAGGAAGGCCGGTATTTTTTTCCAGAAAAGGTGGCAACCCTACAGGCGACTAACCCCCCCCCCCGAATCTGACCGTGTGTCTCTGCCCTTATAGTCTATGAGCGTATTTTCTCAGTGAAATATTTCGCTTCCATTTATCCATGATCTTTTATAGAACTGTGGAAGGAAAAGTCTTGCAGGCCCTAGATGGCCCCTCGCATTCCTAAGCCCACCTCCAAGGTAGACTGAGCAGTTTCAAAGTGCCCATGGGGCCCTTCTATGAACTGTTTCAAGACTACCCAGGAGACAGTGTGCCATCTGAGAAGGTCCTTATCAGTAGTATGTTATGTTATCCTTTTGCTTCTAGCAGGTGCCCTGGCCTTGAAGCTCTCCCACTATGTTACTCCCTTCTCGTTCACATAGCTAGCTAACACTAGCTAATTGTACACTGAGACACTATGATAGATACTTGGCAATACTCCCTTTTCTCCCTAGAGAGGCCTTTTCCCATTGAAATGGTGTGGTCAATCTTTTGTTTCTCAGTTCTGACCTACTTGTGTATCAGAACCCACGTAGCTCGTGTATGTTTATTATATAAATAATAAACCTGGATTATTCCTTTTACCTCGGTGATCTCCGGTCTTTGGATTATTCCCTAACAGAACATACAAAGACAACTCTTTTGGGTTGCAAGGCTATTAAAATATATCCACACTTGTGTTTTTTTAATGCATTTACAGGAGCGTAAATTCTAAGTCTATTACTAAATATCATGGCATTTGATTTTACATCTAGGTTCCCTTCAGGAATCAGGCGCCAGAGTAGCCTACAATTGTAAAGTAAGCCAGACTCCATTATCCGTAGGCCTTTCAATACACAGCATCCATGTTTACCACACCATAATTTCAATCTATAAATCGCTAACATCCTTTCTTTGTACAAAGACGGAAATCCCGTGTTCCCTAGCGCGCAGTTTTAATTCGCGCTACCCCTCCCCCTCTTGGTGTTACGTCGCTTCCGGTGGGCGGTGCTCGAGTACAATCTCTTCTTTTGTTGAGGCCGCACTAGCAGAAGCGGATTTTCTTTCCAAGCCCGGCACAGAGTAGAGCAGAACAGTAAGACGTGACTGAGCATCATGGAGACCGAGACCAAATACTTACCCGAGCTGATGGCTGAAAAGGACAGCCTTGACCCATCGTTTACGCACGCCATGAGCCTTCTGGGCAAGGGTGAGAGCGGGCAGTCAGGCGGGGACTTGTTTGGGTGAATGGGTTTGGCGTGGCCGAGGACAAAGGGAGTAGGCTGGGGGACTGGGGCACTAGACCCCCTGGTGGGAATAAATTTGTCTTTGGGCCTGGTATGTTTGGCCATGTGGCGTGTGTGAGTTTGGAAAAATAATGGCGGCTTTGCGCTTGCTGCGCGCTATAAGGAGCTGTTGCTTGGGACCCCCACCCCCTTTCATCGTGTTTTTGCAGCTGCTGTTCGAACTTGAACATGCAATTCAAGGACTGCCTAAACCATGTTACCTCTACTGGGTTTTACTGAGGCCTAACCTTGTCTGCTGCTGAATGCGGCCTAACCCACTGGAAGCACGCAGGCCGCGTTATTTATTGCTTTCTATTTACGGCGTTTGAAAAGCCAATGTTTAGTGAGGCCCTTCTTAGATCATAATGAAGCGACAGCTTTGTGGCAACATTGTAACTGCCCCCATGTAACAATAGATCAGTTATTTAACCAGGATCTCAGCCTGGCTCACCCTTCATAGCAGCATCTAATACAGTAAATATGCATTGCCTATACAATGGGCTGTATACACTGAATATTATCTCTGATCTGATACAGGAGAGGCTGCCAGTTTTTCACCCCCTTTTCGTGTGTGTTCTTTTGTTATAAGCAGCTATCCTGATTTGTGCCTGTATGTAAGCCACCCACTTATATGCTCTATGGGGTAGGGACTTCCTACTGTGTCTCTTACAAACACAATTGCTATATACAAAGTACACAGCGCTTATAGAAGTGGTAACTTGTGCACCATGGTTTCTACAAAGATGTTTCTTTGTTCCATGAGAGATGCTGACAAATTCCTCCCTCTGCTGGCAGCTGTTCTTTGTCTAGAGGAGTTCAGGGTATAAACCCCTTTGTGTGTGTGTGTGCCTATTTATTTTTCTATAGAACAAAAACAAATCTCCTGCATGTCACCCTAAAGACTCATCCGTTAGAACGAATGTTAGAAATCATTGGTTACACTTTTTTATTTAATTCGACACTGGGGAAAGTTACGATCTTTGTGTAAACTGGTTTGGTTAGAAAGACAACTTTGGAACTGCATCAATGTGATCAATGTTTTTGTGAATTTATAGCCTTTGTACTTTGCTCGGGTTTTATTTTGAACACCACTAGGGATGCACTGAATCCGCTATTTTGGATTCGCCCAAATCCGTTAGAGATTTGGCCGAATACCGAACCCTAATTAGCATATGCTAATTAGGGGTGGGAAGGGGAAACCATTTTTTACTTCCTTGTTTTGCCTCCCCACCCTTAATTTTGCATATGCAAATTAGGGATCGGTTGGGCAGAAGGATTCGGCCGAATCTGAATCCTGCTGAAAAAGGCCGAATCCTGGATTCAGTGCATCCCTCAACACCACAGAAGCTTTAATCATTTTCTGTACTTTTTTTAAAAATGTTTTTCCTTCTGTAAGAAGGTTCAATTACTTTATTCATCAGTTGTGAGGCTATCTTCATTTTTCTTTTTACCACTGGCACTTTGTGGTCTGTTATCCACTTCACAATGTGGATGCACTGGCTTTATTACTATTTATATAGCGCCGCTATATTAGCAGAGTTTATAAATCATTAATATTGTGTAATTTATGCCATTGGTCTGGATTTCCAGTGTTTGGCATGGACATCCCTCAACATTCTCAAATTTCTAGTGCTGTGTGGGATCACCTTTACACAGCACAACCTAATGTGTTTACTAATCCAAAATGAAGTCTACATCAACTTTGAAGTCTTTCAAATGTACATAATACCAATCTGCTACCTTTGTTTGGATTACTCACCCCTGTTCAGTTTTAAATCATTTATTCATTTTTTTAAAAATTTCAACAGAGATTGAAAGAATGAAGAAGGGAGGAGATGCTAAGAAGGAGGAAGAAGACACTTATCTGGACTTATTTTCCCATAAAAACATGAAATTAAAAGAGCGTATTTTGATCCCAGTCAAACTGTATCCCAAGGTAACATAAACTGTAGGAAACAATTTGAGTGTTTATATTCCAGAGTTGCTATAATAAACATTCAATACACATTCCCGACATTAAAGAGATACTGATACCAGAAATTAAACCTTTTTTACATCATCATAATATTGGTTTTGCATGCTACTTGTAATTTTGCCATAAAGTATTTTCCCAATGCTTTAACATTACCTGTCTGGTGCCTCATGTTCCTCTATAAGGGCATTGCCATATTTTTTCAAATTTGGTTCTAGTTTTTTTTTTTTTAAAGATTTGAATTAGATTTTCAAAATGTATCATATACGGGCCCTTTAAGAACTCAAATACGACTATTCACCAGCTAAGACCTGCCAAATTGCTGTTTTAGTCAATGGGGGAAGTCCTTGGATCAATATTGAGTTGTTTGCAGCCTTTCTGACATTCAAGTTTTTTCACTAGCTCCATACATGAAATTAAAGGCGTATTATGAAATTCTTGTGTTAATGAATAAAACTTGTGCTTGAGTGTATTTTAACTTGGTAGGCGCATAATTTTTCCACTGTAGAGCAAATTTCTTCTTCTGATTATTTTCCTCTATTTTGTAGTTTAACTTTGTTGGAAAGATCCTTGGACCACAGGGAAACACAATCAAAAGGCTACAGGAGGATACTGGAGCGAAAATCTCTGTTCTTGGCAAGGGATCAATGCGAGATAAGGCAAAGGTAAGTGCTAAATTGCTTTTTGCACTGTGCACATTCATACCTTTAAGATAAAAAACAAACAATGCTGTTAAGGGGAGAATGGTTTCTTCCAAAAAAGTTGGTCATCAACACTAGTGCAGACCCGAAGTCTGATTATTGCTAGGTGTCCCAATATTGAGGTGGTTGTTTCTCTATGGGGAAAATAAAAATTTGCTGGTATATGGATGTTGTGGCGCAGATCTTATCTATCTATGTATGTGGGGCCGGTAGAGATTCAGATTTTATTCAGCCTGCTAATTTGTGGAGCCAGTAGAATAGCCAAACAATTGATTCTTTGTAGATGTTTTAACAGCAACCATTACATTTGTCACCCCCAGTGATTAAAACTTTCCTTTTCCATTAATGTGTAAAGGAACAACCCATGCTAATAATCACTTCAATTTCAGGAAGAGCAGCTGCGGAAAGGAGGGGACCCCAAATACAGCCATCTGAACATGGACCTTCATGTGTTCATAGAGGTCTTTGGACCACCATGTGAATCTTATACACGTATGGCACATGCAATGGAAGAAGTTAAAAAGTTCTTGGTTCCGGTATGTTATTTTTTTGTTTAGAACAGTATTTTTGTAATGTATCTTACTGTGATTTGTTTTCCACAATATCTAAATTTAATATTGCATTTTAAACCTGAACTAAAGCAGAATGAAAGTAGATATGTAGGTTTGTGTTTTTGTCAGGTATTGTCTTAAAGCAAAGTGGGGAGTATTTTTATTTGCACCTGTTTAAAGGGGATGTAAAGGCAAAAATCCCATTTTTACTTTAATGTAAGAAATCTATCTCCAATATACTTTAATGAAAACACGTGTACCATTTTTATAAGAAACCTACCGGTACTAAAATTCCACCTTCGTTTTACTTGCTCTGACTGACGAGAATAGGGAACTTCAGATGGTCCCGAACTGCTCTGCAGGGAAACTATCATTCTTTAAAACCGGCGACCGTGTAGAGATTAGTATCTGCAGACCCAGTGCCGTCTGCAATTTCCGATTATTAATTAGTCTTGCTGTATCGGCTTCTATGGCAGATATTATTTGACGTGCTATATTGATTATTCGACTTGTGCTGCATTAATCATGACAATGGCGTGGTCTTGGACTTGCAGAGATGGTGTAAAACAGTTACAAGATGAATCCCTGCAGGAAACTTTGAAGACATAAAGCATTTGTTTTATTAGGCTTCTGGTGCAGTAAGTTTTAGTATACAAAATACAGCATTCTCGAGTTGTTCTATTTTAGACATTAGTTCCCCTTTAACCAAGCATTGCAATAATTCCTCACAAAATTGTTACAAATTTAAAGGTTGATAAACTGTGTAATGTGTAAACTGATGTCATTTTATGTGGTTAGACGAAGAGGGTTGTAACTGGGATATTGCATAGCAGGGATAACTTTAAATTTTCAAACCTTAAAGAATATTTATTAGCAAAGTCTTGAGTAACCTTTTTTTTTTTTTTTTTTTTTTTAAATTTATTTTAGCTGACACCTGAGTCTTTTCCATACCAGGACATGATGGATGATATCTGCCAGGATCAGTTTATGGATCTTTCTTATCTTAATGGAGCACCACCAGAGCAAACCCGAGGAGGATCAAGAGGTGGACCAACCAGGGGCCGAGGGGGCCCTCCACCTCCTGTAGCTCCTTCTTCTAGGTAATAGCGTAGGCAGCGCTTGCCTGTATACAATTTTTAATTTGTACCATATAGTAAAACTTGCTCATGTGTCCTCCTTTTCATGACACTGGTTCAAGTGGAGACTTTGTTATACAACCCCTCGCAGCATTCTCGGGTTTTGTCTTAGGAATATAACTCCACCTTCCCAAGGATTGCTAGGTGTAAGGAGCTTTGCCGATGTGTAGCACTTTGGTTCCACTCTCCCGTCAGCCCTCCTTCCCATTTAAAGATCTTGTTCACCTTCAAGTTAAATTTTAGTATGATGTAGAGTGATATTCTGAGATAATTTGCTTTTTTTTTTTTATTTGTGGTTTGGCATGTCGGCCAAATTACCCTAGCAACCATGTATTTATTTGAATAAGTGTCTGAAATATGGATAGAATCGATATATCCACTCTGGATGGTGTCTGAATATACGGACTAGTAGTAAAAAGTAGCCTTGATGAGCATTTTTTTTTTTAGATGGGGTCAATGGCCCACCCATTTGAAAGCTGAAAATAGTAAGGAATTTCTAAATAATGAACAATTGCAAAGTTGCTTAGAGTTGACTATTCTAGAACATACTAAAAGTTAACATAAAGGTGAACCACCCCTTTCAGACAAACATTTATGTACATGATAGTCAAACTTTTGGATATGTTATGTGAGTAGTTTTGAGTGTTTTAATTTATATTAACAGAGGAAGGGCTGGGCCTCTTCGCCCTCTTGTTCCAAGAGGTGCCCCTGGTCGTGGAGCCATAACACGTGGTGCCAGTGCAAGCCGTCCTGTACCTCCATCTGCTTCTCGAGGTGCCCCTGCTGGAAGAGCCCGTGGTGCAGCTATCCAAAGAATCTCCCTTCCACCTCCTGCACCTGAAACATATGATGAATATGTAAGTATCACATATGATTGAGGACCTGGTCTATATATAGGTTTGCTCTACTGCTATATACTGCCATTATAAATGTAACTCTCCACTGGAGTGCAGGTATTAAAAAAACAAAAAAACAAAGTATTTTATTCATGTTTTTAGGGTTATGAAGACTCTTACGCAGAGCCAAGCTATGAAGGTTATGAGGGATATTACAGTCAAAGCCAAGGGTGAGTTTTGTTTTAACTCTGTTTCTAGTGTTGTTTTTAACTTCTGTATTATATTTATTCTACTGAAATTGTAACAATTTTTTTTGGCTTGTTTTAAACTTTCAGAGAGACCGAATATTATGATTATGGTCATGGAGAGGGTCCCGAGTCATATGAGAATTATGGTAAACTAAAGCATCTTGTAATCCAGAAATGGGTAGATATGGTCCATAACCATCTAGTTAGTCTGATAGCTCTATAGCAAGGCATATAGATAGTGTCTGTGTGATCAAAGGGATTTATTCACCAAACTCCTTGTCCCTCACTAAGTTCCATTGTGATGGGATGGATTCTGCTTTCCATAGTTGGTGGTGCACATGTTCTTTAGAATGACTTCAGATAGTGTGTATGCACCTATTTTGTGTAGGCCCAACTGGACAAGCTCATGTCATAAAGAAGTTACATTTTAATTTCACATCTCCTGTCATAGTGTACAAAGATGTCACTAGCCTATAATTGGCTATTCCTGAATATATATGTCATATTTAATCCATTTTATACCAAAAATGTAATCTGGTCAGCAAACAGGACTCCCCAACCTTTTTTAATCTATGAACCACCGTCAAATTTAAAGGCTTGAAGCACAAAACAATCATTATTTAAGTATGACCAGTAAGGCCTATGGCTATTTTGTAGTTTTTAATGTGTTTATCAATGTGTTTATAAGGGCAAGATAATTGGAATGGATCACGACCACCACCACTGAAGGTTCCTTCCTCACGAGCTTTGAAGGGTGGAGCATACCGAGAACATCCCTATGGGCGCTTCTGAACATCCTACTCATCCAAACCATATTTCCGATGGCTTGTGTTCGGGACTTCCTGTTCCAAAACCCACAATACACAAGTAAATTCTCTGTGCTCTGTGAACCTCCCTTCTCCCAAATTCCTTTGAAAGGACAATTTTAAAACATGGAGCAAATCTGAAATAGGCAGATTTTTTTTTTTTTAATATTTAGATCATTTTACTTTGCGTTGTTAAAAAAAACAAACAAAAAACAAAATGCATTACATGTAAAACCTAGCTGCGTTAAAAGGTAGTTTTTCAAAATGACTTCAAAACAAGTCTCTTTAAAAAACAAACAAACCAATAAATGTTAGCTTTAGGTTCTTTGTCCTGAACTAAGCTGCATCTCAAAATCCCATTACTTTCAGTAGTTAAAAATTGTAGCTGTAATATTGTATGCTGTTTAAAAACAAAACTTTTGACTTTGTACTTAAAATCCACTTTATGTTATTAAACCTTATGGACAAAACTTGGGTAATGTTGTCTTAATTCACTAATGCACAAATAGGGAGGTGAGAAAAACCTTAAAAACAAAGTAAAACATTCAGCTGTAAATACTGTAAATTAAATACAAGCTGTACCCAACTAAAGGGATGCTATCATCACAATTCCCCTGAAATTACAATTGGAACAGAGGGTTTCAAATCGCACGTTAAAATAACTTTTTAGATCTGTTTTTATATCCCACTATTATGCACCGTTCTTTGTTCTAGATCTGCAAACGATATATAAAGTTTGAGAAACAAAAACTACTTGTCACAACAAGGAATTGAATAGTCTCAACTTAAACTGAAGCATGATTAGTAATTCTTAAATCTTTTTTTTAGCTCAGTCTGCTCAATATTACATATTTATCTTTCGGCCACAAATCAAGCCTTTTAGTTTGATGATAGTGTCCCTTTAATCTTCTTTGTGGGTTATGGGGTGCTAGTCTATAAAAGGAAAACTGAAAATACAAAGATTTTTTTTGTGCAAGAATGTGTAAAAGATCTTTTTGCAAGTCATTTGCACTTGAAAGTGCTGTTTTTCAAGAAATTTTTACCAGTTTAAGATTGTGTAATTTATAAGATGTTCAATTAGAAAGTGGGGAAATGGTGTTCTTCATTTGACACCTTTGTGTGGTCTGTTTGGCATTGGTGTTCCTGTGTTAAATAGTAATGCAAGTCTTTATCTGAGCAGAAGCTAGCATTTCATTCAGCATCGGGTTTTCTTTGCACATTTAAACAATGCGATACTTTAACTGGGGATTGTGACATTCTCAGTTTACGGACATGTCTTAATTTTAGGCATTTATGATTTCTGGAGAAAATTCTCCCCCATTACAGTACATGGTATAAAAGTGGAAGTATTGTGGCTTTGTTAAATTGTCATGGCAGTTAAAAATATATAAACTGCAGTTTGTAATTAATATTTGTGCATATATAGGTTAGTAACCTATTTAGGAAGAGTACATAAAGCCTGCCTAAAAAGGTGAATTCTTTTTTTTTTAAATGTTTGCAAACATTTGTCAGAAGAGTTTCTTTGCTTCTTAACTTAATAAAGCAAATGTGCTGTTCACTTCATGATATCCAATAAATCTGTTTTTTCTATTTCTCTTTTAAACAATAAATGTAACTTATGTCACAGGGTAAAAAGCCTCCCTTCAGATGCTCTTTTAAATGGATCTTCTGGCCTTTGTCTGGTTAAAAAAAAACAAACAAAAACAAAATTAAAATATCCCTGCAAGGTGACAACTTATGCTTATCTTATACAAAATTGCATCAAAAACTGCACCGCCAAGTCATCAGTCTATTCTTTGCGAGGGCTTCATTTGTGTTTTGCTTTTTCCTGGGAGAAATATTAGGCTTTTAGTTAATTTGTCCCATTTTATTGGGCTTTAGGTCGCCTGTTTTTGTTCTAGGGCAAGACTAGGCTTCTGCATTGACAAAATTTTAAAGCAATTTGGTTGTCCTTTCACCAGTAAAAAAAACGTAGCCGTTTCTCTCTAAAATGCAAATTTTTTAGAGCCCCTCCTAGGATTTTTTTTCCTAGGAGGCTTAATGGTGGGTGGTAACCTGACAAAAGCTGGTATGGAAGATGAAAAAAAATACTAACTAGATGAGAAACCAAAGAGGAAAAAGGTTACTTGTAGTTTAATGTGATAAAGGCCGGAGATTTCCCACTGGGCTGTGGACATCGTAGAAATGGCAAGGTTCCTAAACCTTTATAAAGAAAAGAAAAATCCCGCCAAGACACTCAGGATCTGTAAATCATGCATCGCAAACAAGGTAAAAGCATTCCCTAATACCACTCTCCACACGTTAATGCATCTACAGAAATCTGTGCAGTTTAATCACTACTGACAACGAGAATGTATTGTACCCGTTTGCCAGTCGGTGCTGGTTAAACTGCGCAGGCCATTAATGGTAAACTTTAAATGTCCATATAAACTGAAAGCAGACTGTGTAATATTTCATGGCCAGAAGCTTTAAAAGCCAGTGTATATAAAATAGATCATTTGTAACTATTTCCACTCTCAATGTAATTATAAAAAGATTTCCAAGTTGCTTTAATGCTTGTAAATTAAGTCTGCATTTTGCAATAAAAGGAAGGGGGGGGAAATGTGTTCAGTTATTGGCAACGCTGTGCTACTTCTTGTTCACTCCTGACTTTTATATGCTCCCTTCCCCCATCTTTCATTTTCTTTTCCCTTGTTCTTGGGTGTGATGCTGCTTTGGAAGATGCTCATGCTAATTTCTCATAGATGTGTAACTATATATTATTTACACGTTTCTCTTGCTTCACAGGATATGTATGTGGATCTTCTTGGAGATTTTTACTCAGGTGGGTGATATAGACCCTCTTATATAATTTCCTGAATTACTGAGCTGCCAGACTGAAACACCAGCGACACGAACATTAAACTTAAATTTTGGAAAAACCGTAAAAAAAAAATAAAGGAACGTAATTGAAAAAAGTCTATCTGGGGAATCTTAAAAACAACAGTGTTTTGGAAGGTGAACAACCCCTTTAATGCACTTGCTTTGTGTTCTAGTATTTCTACTTACAAACGTGCAAGAGATTGAAGCAAGTCTAAAGCACGCATGAATTTAGCAACAATGTATAGCCATTTTTACTTCAAGCTTTTTTTTTTTTTTGCTTCAGGAATAAAGCTGAAGGAATTGTGTTAAATATCTGTTTAAAAGCATTTGACCACTCTTGGTTTAATTACTAGAGACTGCTAACTGACAGGAATCTTGACTGTTAGGGTGGTAGTTGCCATCTCGTGTGACAGGAATCTTGACTGTTAGGGTGGTAGTTGCCATCTCGTGTGTGTACAGTATAGGATCAGTTCTCCAAAAGCTCAGAAAGCTTCGCAATACAGGAAGGCCACTTGCCATAGATTCAGTTTTATCCAAATAATTATTAAAAAATATTTTCTTTTTCTCTTTAATAATAAAATGGTACTTTGTACTTGATTCAAACTAAGGTTTGATTCATCCTTGTTGGAAGCAAAACCAGCCAATTGGGTTTATTTAATGTAAAAATTATTTTCAAGTGGACTTAAAAACCAAATTACGGAAAGATCCGCTATCTGGAAAACCCCATGATCTGAGCATTCTGGATAGCCGTTCCCATACCTGTAGTAAGAAGAGAAGCAAATATTTGAATGTCAGGAGAAATTATTCATGATTTTTGTTTTTACCACCCTTTCCTCAGAATCTAAGAAATCTGTTCCGTGATTCTGGAACTTATGGCCAAACCAAAAATGGGTGCTTGGAAAAAGTCTGATACTGAGAAGCAAGCTTTGGAGAGATCTAGTTCCGGACATCTGAGGATTAATCTTGATGTATAGACCATGAAGCCAGGAATGACAACTCTGCGCCAAAGCAAGTTGTGCTGCAGCGATAATAGTGAATTTTCATAGCCTGTACAAAGATGTACCAGTGAACACTGAGACCATGAAGAGATTTGTAAAGGTAGCTTTAACTTGTAGAGGAAGCAAGAAAAAGGATATCAATCAAAAGTTAGAGGGATACTGTTAAGGGAAAACATGCATCCGTTAATAGTGCTGCTCCAGCAGACTTCTGCACTAAAATTCGTTTTTCAAAAGAGCAAACCGATTTCTTTATATTTAATTTTGAAATTGGACATGGGGCTAGACATAATGTCTGTGTCCCCAGTCATATGACTTGTGCTCTGAGACTTCAGTCACTCTTTACTGCAGCACTGCAAGTTGGAATTATCACCCCACCCCCCCACCCCCATCAGCCCATCAGAAGAACAATGGGAAGGTAACCAGATAATGGCTCCCTGGGAACAGCACTCTGTAATTAAAATCCATGTCCCACTGTGACTCCAGTTACAGAAACCATAGCCTGCCTGAAAGCACATAGCCTGCCTGAAAGCATTTCCATCTAGGTGCTGGCTCTAAAAGCACAGGACCAGGCAAAATTACCCGAGATTGCTGCCTACACACCAACATTACAAAAAAAAAAAATACACTTGTTGAGTTAGGAATGACATTTTACATGGCAGAGTGAATTATTTGCAGCGTAAACTGTACTTTAGCAATAAAAACTACACCATAAACATTATGACAGAATCCCTTTAAATGAAGAGCCAGGTTGCATATTAAGATAACCTGCAGGAATATAATGTTTCTTTAAAATTAAACCAACTAAGTCAGTAATTTCATTTGGCGACAAACAATTACCCTTTCCTTTATGGATTAGAAGCCCAAATGTATGTTCCATTTTAACTGGGAGCATAGCCAGCCAATTGGGGAAATTAATGGTACTCCTTGGTGTGTAACAAGTCATAAATCAATCAAGAAATGTAAAAATTTGTGATCATTGTGTACAAATAGTAACAATAAATCCCCTTTCTGTATGTGTACCAAACCTGTGTACAGTTTTTTTTTTTCCCCTAGACTAAGTATAATCATCCAGGTCTTCAAAGTTATACTCGGGAGCCATCTTGGATTTTGATGGGGCATTTTATGAATGCAACACTGCATATGCTCAGAATGTTCTCAGGCAACTGACAGCAGCATCTATTGAAAAGAGAGGGGACTGCTAGTGGCACAGATATTTACTGCTAAGGGGATGTGGTCTCTTAGAATGGAACAGAACTCTTAAATATAATGTGCAGCCTTAAATATAATGTGCAGCCTTTCTACTTAAGTTCAGTGTAGTTAGTCATCCCTCACCTTGTTGTTGGATTCTGGGACTAGAAGTCTCTTCTTTTCTGGAGAACTGTGCACAACCTGCTACAGAAAGCAGAAGGGCTTTGAGTCCCAGAATCTATTGCTTCACAATGAAACAAGGTTGAGCGGTGGTGGGAAATGGTTTGCCAGTATTTGTTTTCTACATAATCCCTGCTGAATAAATTCAGTTACACTGAGTTAAATCTAGGTTAGCGTCAGGGACAGAAATAGTAACTTACAAATGCTGAACTCAAAGAATATAAGGATGTAATTGATGACGCTTGCACTTAGCTTCAACGTGATACTACTTAGGTGTTTTGCAGGGGCCTGCAGATTTAGATGTGATGCAGTTAAAGGTGTTTTGCAGGGGACTGCAGATTTAGATGTGATGCAGTTAAAGGTGTTTTGCAGGGGACTGCAGATTTAGATGTGATGCAGTTAAAGCTGAAGTTCTGCCTGTGTTGTTAGAATCACATAACATGGATATTGTGCCATGGCATGTGGAAATTTTGTCTAATTACTTTTGGTGACATTATTTTTGTTTCACACCCCTACATAGTTCTGAGCTAGTCATACAGGAATTTTTCCCATTCTCAAGTCTACTGGACACATGGCCTTTCCTGACCTACTACAGAGTGTTGTATTTTGTAAAACACCAATCTGGAAGTCAAAGATAGGAAATGAGAAATGTATGACCCATCTTAATATTCAGAAAAGGGTTTTATTTAAGTGAGAGCTCTAGCATTCTCCGCCTAAATCAATTGTACTGCCAGGTAGATTAGATTTCTTTAAAGGAGAAGGAAAGGCAAAAGCTATGAACTACCTCACTTTTTTTTCTACTCTAATAATTTTGAGTGTACTAAACTGGAATGGTAAGTTATTTATGAAAAAAACTGGAACCTTTAATATTCCATCTTTACATTATTAAATAAAATGTAATATAACAGCACCCTTCAAAGTATACAAAATTTACTTTATGGCCAATACTATTGGAACATCAGTCAGCACAACATCTTATTCCTAAACCAGTCAATACGAAGTTGGTCCTCTCTTTGCTTCCAAAACAGCCTATATGTTTTACACTTCTACTAAGAAAATAAAGTTCTGTTGAAGGGTCTGCTTTTGTAACTTATTTAATGCTTGGGTTACAAGGCTCCCCAGGACACAAATAGGCACTATCCTCAAATCTCACCCTAACTGGCAATCAGACCTGTCTGCCTTAGCTCATAACAAGGTTATAGATATATAGAAAAATTGGGGTAAATCACCCTGCTGCCAGAAAAACCATCATTTTCTTTATATACATAAGTTATATACATAATAAACCTTGGTGGGATGTTCCTGTTACACTGTATAAGTTTTACATCTGTATTTGATTTCTCTAGCTTCTATTTGATTAGTTTGTGTACTCACCAAGTAGCTTGCCCCAAACCACAATGCTCATGTAGTCCCCATGCAAGAGGCCAGCAGGGAATTCAGTCTAGTAAACAATGGAGTGTGTAAGTGTAGGGGGTGGGAAGGAATGGAATACTCTGCCACTAACCCTAGAGTTTGTCTCATAACCTATACAGAGAGGTATCCAAAAATGAATGCAGCACAGGCATTCTCTTGTATCAAGCACATTCTAATAGTACTCCCTATTACTCAACTTGCCAAGAAAGGCAAATTCCCTGGCTGAAATTTTTTTTTTGTGGAAAAGTTTGTTTTTCCGCTACTTAGAGAATTCAATGGTTAAAATATAGACATTTCTCGACTATATTATAATTTGACCCACGAATTGGATAATATGTCCCCCAGGTTTCAATCCAAATGGGAAGACGATGTAGGTACTCCAATAGATGAGAAATCTTGGAGTCATATATATCAAAATATTTTAAATTAATACTTTATTAGACGAGTGGCTATAAAACAATTGCAAGATGATATATAACACCAGAAAAAGTCCACAAAATGCAAATGATGTATCCTCTTTACGTTTTAGGGGCTGTGGGGAGGCAGGGACATATATGCACATGTGGTGGGAATGCCCACAGGTAAAACAGGTTTGGAAGCTTGTATTTGGGGAAATTAGCACGATATGTACTCTATCTATTGCACCATGCCCCAAAAATTGCTTTGCTTAATTTAACACCAAAAAATAAAACATATGAGTATACTGACGTTTTGTTACAAAACAAGGAAGTAAACCACTTTTTTTCCTTTACTGCCCTTGATTTGCATATGCAAATTAGGATTTGTTAGGTATTCGGCTGAATCTTCCAAAATGGATTCGGGGATTTGGCCGAATCCAAAATAGTGGATTTGGTGCATCCCTACTAATAAATGTGATTAATTCATTATCACTTCAATCCATAAATAAATTCATTGAGTGCAAACTAAAATCAAGTGTCATTGTGCCTTATAAAAGTAAATTAATAAATATAAATGGTTAATTGGTAAAGCACTGATATGATGTGCATAGAGTGCCAAATTATCTAATAAGCAGTTCACATTCCACTGATATGTCAAGAAATTACCCAATTAAAACATAACATTTTATAGCTCCTTTAAAATGAAGAGGGAATTATTACTTTTAAAAATAGAAGTGCATAACGATCTGGTATCACAATTGTAGGGATTGCCGTATATATAATAAAGTATTATACTGGTCCCACCTAGATCTTACATCAACCTGTATGCCCTCATAAATTGTATAGGGTTTGGTGGGGATCAGGAGGGTATATATGGGATTGGGTGGTCAATTCCCTGTCACTTGTATTGCAGCACCAATTACTGGAAACAAGCGGTTACCCACAAGGTAAGTGTGTATTGCCGTGATTGATGCACCAAGGGTCTGTTCTGCGTTACCTCTATTCAGCACAAAAAGTTTTAGCCACTATTCCGCCCACTCCTTGAAGTGCTAAAGTCCCCACCAATTCAAGCACATACTGCTGAACCTCACAGTGGAGCAAACACCTGCCGCATTTTGCTTGTGAAGGCTTTCTCATAGGCCTGTTAGTTGATGTGCATACAGGAGGCTGTATCTCAGATCACAGACACTTGCAACACATATCCAATGACAGGTAGGTAACCTGTGCACTGTAGGGCCCATACAGACACCTGTTATTAAACTAAAAATCAATCTACAAAATGGGGGTGTGGAAGCACTCTAAAGGCTAAGTAATAGTATATTTAAGTATAATGGAAGTGCTAGTTTTAATGCACATCTCCTAGTCCCCTGTCTCAAAATTAAGTTTACAAAACAGGGGTTTTTAGTTACAAAGTTATGATCATAAAGTTGAAAAGCCACCATACCACGTCAAGGTAAACCCCATATGGCGGTTCCTAACTTGTTTGCCTAACTTGTTTGCCTAACTTGGTATGGCCCTAAATGTTGTACTAAATTGAGCCAACAGGCTGGCCAAATCTGTCACAACCTTGCCTCATGGAAGACATTGTTTCCTACTGCTACCATCTTGCCCTACTTTCTATACCCAGGCTGCGTGAAAGCTTTTTTCCACAAGCTATCAGACTCCTCAACTCACTGCCTGCCCTCCCACTACATTCCAGACCAGACACACCTGAACTGTGAACTTAACTTTGTGAACTGTTAATTTATTTGCACAATTCTAAAGGTTTACACATGTATATATCCAATCTCTGCCAACATATTGCAAATTTCATGTTTACATATTTATTGTGTATTTTTAAGTGCCTTTTTGTGATATGTACTAGCTGGAGCCACGTAGTCTTGTCTCACTGTGTATTCGTATACTGCTGAGATGACAATAAAGTTTACTTTGACTTTACTTTGATTTTGATACCTGCACTTTTTACTTTTCAGGCTGAATCTGCTGGCTTTCCCTAACTCGAGTGCCTGACATAGACCTGGCCCAGCAGTCTGTGGATTCTGGCAATGCCAGAGGTGTTAAAATGGCATAATAAGTCACGTTCAGTGAGCTGGTGGTGGTGTGGGTGGGGGCTGTTTGGGTCTTTGTGAAATTAAAACAAGTTAAATGACTTTATGTAAAAAAAAAAATACTTTTCTTACTCATTCTTACTAACACTGGAGTTAAATATCTGCAGAGATTTCTGGAGATGTTGCTCATGGCAACCAATCAGCAATTCGATTTAAACAACAATCTATAAGTTAAGGTGGCCATACACGGATAGATCCGCTCGTTTGGCGATGTCGCCAAACAAGCGGATCTCCCTCCGATATGCCCACCTTGAGGTGGGCAGTATCGGGCTGATCCGATCGTGGGCCCTAGGGCCCAACGGTCGGATCGCGGGACCGCATCAACGAACAGATGCGGCCGTGATCCGGCGGGATTTTTAACCCCATCCGATCGAGAAGTCGGCCAGATCTTGATCGGGGAAGCCCGTCGGGGCCCCCATACACGGGCCAATAAGCTGTCGGCAGCTTTTATCGGCCCGTGTATGGCCACCTTTAGAAAACAAAAGCGACGATCTGATCGGTTGCTATGGGCAACATCTCCAGAAATCTCTCCAGTTTTCTCTCAAATGTTAGCAAACATGCCTGTTGGTGTATATTGGACCTTGTACAAGACAACGGAGTTTCAAGCGATGATAGCAGAATACTCAGTATCTCTAGTACCACATTCTCCACAGCTCAACAAGCACACCTCGCTCCTTCCTACCGATAAAGAAGACCACAGTACCACACCCCTTTCTTTCTCTCTTTCAGAAGGCGCCCTGATTCTGAGCTCGTGTTCACAGACGCTGCACTTTTGACGTCATGACGCTCCTGGAGCGCCCCGCCCACGTTATATTGCTAGAGCGGCGCCTTCCACAGTGCGCGCTCCCGTTGAACAGCACTGGTGAGTGCAAATCACTGTCTTTACGTCTATAGGGGCGGGTTGAACTGTGAGCCTGTATTAATACACGAATTAGTGATTATGTTGGTCAGAGGGCTTACTGTTCATATCTGCAGGGAGCAAGTTCTACGTTTAAACTTCCCCGCTCCTATTTTTCGTTTCCCCCGTCAGAGGCATATTTATAAAGGCAGGTCCCGGCCCAGACTAGGGATTCCTGCAGTGTGATGAACATAGCGTCCCACCTGTGCCTGTGTGTGCTCCCTGGCGAATATTCCCTTCCGGTTGTTGCTTTCTTAGATTTCATAGTGATCTTCTAGGTATGTTTTAATGCATTCATTTAAATCTTTAAAATATGAGCCCAATGCTGCATCGGTTAGAGCGCTATCTTCTATCTAAAGCTGCTGGAAATGGTGCCACCTAACAACATGCAAAATACCTTGAGGACAGAGAACTTGTTATAGGCTTCATCTATTTCCTCAATCGCTGTAAATGTACTGTTTATTCCTGTCTTCCTTTATGCATATATGCCACACACATATCACACAGTTTTCCAACTGGGATTTACAATATTCCACAGCGTACCCACTGGAGCTTACAATCTAAAGTCACTACGACATTCCCAGAGCTGCAAGGTCCTAATACTAGTTGCTGTGACACTGTATCTGCAGGTTATGTCTCTCTATGTTACTCTATTACTATGCCTCCAGGGGAAAATCTGCTGTGGTACAAAATACTGTTTGGAAGATATATATTTTTAGTGTCAGGATGCGTACAGTTTACATAGCCTGGCAGAATTTATCATTTCTTAACCATTTTTCAGAGAATAATAATGATAACACAAACTCTTCTTTCACTCATGGTTGGCTGAAGCCATTTATTGTCAAACAACTGTGCTTACTCTTTTTAAATCATAATCACTACACAAACTTCCCTGATCAAAACTTACATACTCCAGTTCTTTATACTTTGTATTGCCCCCTTTAACATAAATGACAGCTTGAAGTCTTTTGTGGTAGTTGTGGATGAGGCTCTTTATCTTCTCAGACGGTAAAGCTGCCCATTCTTCCTGGCAAAAGAGCCTCCAGTTCCCATATATTCTTGGGCTGTCTTGCATGAACTGCACATTTGAGGTCTCCCCAGAGTGGCTCAAAGATATTGAGGTCAGGAGACTGAGATGGCCACTCCAGAACCTTCACTTTATTTTGCTGTAGACAGCAATGACAGGTCAACTTGGCCTTGTGTTTTCGATCATTGTCATGTTGGAACGTCCAACTACATCCCATGTGCAGCTTCTGGGCTGATGAGTGCAAATTTTCCTCCAGTATTTTTTGTATTTCACCTGAAGTTATTTGTGGGTTTTTCCTTGCATCCCGAACAATTTCTCTGGCAGTTGTGGCTGAAATTTTAGTTGGTCTACCTGACCGTGGTTTGGTTTCAACTGAACCCCTAATTTTCCACTTCTTAATTAGAGTTTGAACACTGCTGATTGACATTCTCAATTCCTTTGATGTTTTCTTGTATCCATTTCCTGTTTTATAGAGTTCAACTATCCTTTAACAATTCTTTTGCTTTCCCCATCAGTGCAGCACTGGATGAAAGATGCAAGGGTCTGTCAGGAGTCCAGAAAGTCATTGACCTTTTATACACACCCACTAATTACAAGCAAACAGATCTCAGGTGAAAATGGTTACCTTTAATAGCCATTCTAACCCTTTTGTGTCAAGTTGTGTGCATGTTATCCGGCCAAATCACCAGGGTATGTCAACTTTTGATCAGGGTCATTTGCGTTGTTTGTGTAGTGATTATGATTTAAAAAGAGTAAACACAGTTGTTTGACAATAAATGGCTTCAGCCAACCACTAACCATGAGTGAAAGAAAAGTTTTTGTGTTATCATTGTGTTATCATTCATATTCTCAGAAAAATGGTTAGGAAATCATAAATTCTGCCAGCGTATGTAAACTTATGAACACAACTGTAATTGAACCATGAAACTGTATGTAGTTAAGCATTGCTGTGTTGAAAATATTTAACCATAGAAAACACTGCAGTACTTTTTCCTTGGTTGTATGCATTCCAGGCTAATATTAATTCTTCGACCAACGTTAAACTGCATCTCTAGTTTGTATTGTGCTTTTGACCCGATTTATGCCTTCTAACCTATTGTTCTTTTCTGCACAGCTTATTTTCACGCATGGTGAAGTGTGACTGAGACATTACCCAAGCCAAGACATGGCAGGGGGCCGTCGTGGCCCCAACCGGACTTCTTATTGCCGGACCCCCTTATGCGACCCAGGGTCGGCAGGGGGTGCAGCACATGGAGGTATGCCATCAGTTGGTGGAGTGAGATCCCGAGCCAGGTATATTATATTTAATTTGTATATATATGCTGTGCAACTATAGTAGCTCTGTGCTGCAGTATAACATTGCACTGACAACAACCCTCCACATTACATGGCCCCTGTATGTAACAAAAGGCACTAAATATACCCATTGTTTAGTAACCCTTATTCCTAGTAAGATATTTGTTTTTGAACAGGTAAGCAGTATATGCTTCTTACTGATTAGTTGCTAGGAGGGATGTGTTCACTATGTTTCTTTTTCAGCTGAACAACATTTTTAGGCTATGATCCCACAAATGTGTCCTCCCTTAGTGGAAAAGTGTTTACCGGTACATAAATTACCTAGATACATTGTATAAGTACATGAGCATTATTAAATATTTTATTTGTAGGCGATGGATGAACAGATACAAACTTTAAACAAGAAAGGACTAGTAACACAACTATGTTAATTACATTTAAAGTTTGCATCTGTTAATACAGACTCTAGATAGGCTACAGATAAACCAGCTGTCATTGATGATTGGGTTCTCAGGTCGGTACAGTAGAGCTACCATGTATTGATCCAGCACATTATAACTTAGCTAGTTGCACCAATGAATCCTGCTGAAGTTCTGGTCCAAACTAACAGAACTGCATTCATCTTCCACAGTCAGTGGATATGAGTGTCACTGTACCAATCCAACACATGTTGTTCTTTTACATCGTATATAATCCTATATAATAAAGTTGAAGTGTCTCTGCGTCCAGTCCCTGTGCGCCCGTTAATTTAACGGGCTTAAGTGAATCAATAATACAAAAGGCTGTGGTGTATTTCTCGCGACTGCTAGGAGTCACTGACATATTCTGCAGCTTATTTCGGAACCTGTTCTCGAAACCTTTAAGACATTAGTGGGTTTTTGTTGCAGTGTAGCAGTTTCCCCATACTGATAAGCAATGAATACGGTTCTCACCGCTTCTCGCGGGACAGAGCCAATTCTCTCAACACAGCCCGTCGTCCCATAGCCGTGAATATCCAGCCCCTTTACTGCTGCCGGACGGCGAATTCGACGTCACAAGTCTCATCTCGCGAGTTTGGCGTCACGACTACACGTATAAAAGCGCAGTGACGCTACATGTAAGCCGCTGAGTCTGTTGTGCGAGGCGGCCATACGCACTCATGGTCTGTTGCTCGCGGCTTCTACTTCTGTGAGGGGGTGTCAGGGGAACAATTACAAATCATTTATTTGGTGCTGGTTATTGTCTCCTTGGCACCAAAACCTCAGCTCCAGGGTTGCCAGGTCTCATCAAAACCAGCGAAAGTCGGCTACAAACTAGCCAAGAGGCACTTCAAAAATAGCCCAAAAATAGCACACTGCAGTGAAAAAAAAGTCTAGAAAATAAATGAATATATATATGAAAATATGCCTTTTTCAAATTTTCAGTTTCACAAATTTGAAGCAAAATGGGACAGATTCGCCTGTCCATGTAACTACAGATACATATACATGTATACATATACAATTTTAATAAAGTTGAAGTGTCTCTGCGTCCAGTCCCTGTGTCCGTGGGATTGCGCTACTGCGCATGTGCCCCACGAACCGTCAGTTGAAGTGTCTCTGCGTCCAGTCCCTGTGCGCCCGTTAATTTAACGGGCTTAATGTCTAGTTCATATATATTTTTTAATAGTAACTTTTTATTACATTTTCATTACAAAAAGATAGAAGGAAGGAAGAGAAAGCTATTCATGGAGAAGATATAATGGACTTTCCTCAAATAGACTTATTAGACCGTTGTTGCGGGCGAATCCAGCCAAGGAGTCCATATTTTTTTGAATTTCTGTGGGCAGCCTCTGGCAATATATGTTAGCTTGTACAGTTCGAGCTGGGAATTTATGAGTTTAATCCATTTTTTAAGCGTAGGAGGAGTTGGTCCCATCCAGTGTAGGGCTACCGTTTTCCTGGCGTAGAACAAAAGTGCTCTCATCAATAACCTGGAGTGGGTTCTAGGTACCAAAGCATCTGTTACACCTAGTAGGCAGGTAGCTGGGTTCAATACTTGCAGTAGAGTAAATTAGTCGGCTAAAAACTGCATTACTTTTTTCCAAAATTTCTGTATCTCTGGACAATACCATATGAGATGAATGAAATCTGCATCTAATGAGTTGCAGCGAGGGCATCTGGAATGCTCTAGGTGACCCATTGGATGTAGTTTTTTTGGTGTCAAGTACGTTTGGTGAACAATTTTAAATTGAATAAGCCTGTCTCTTGTGCTGATTAGAGGGAGGTAAAGGCTGTCCTCCATCTCTTCCCAACAAGTCAATCAAGTGAACTCCACTACCTTCCCACTTAAGTTTGACCCTGGGTCTGGGGTCATATCTTTGCGATGTAAGGTATGTGTATGTCTTAGATACTAGCTTATTTTCCCCTGGTGAGTGTATTATAGTTTCTACTGTTGTTTGTTGTATTTTGGGTGGAGTGGTATAAATGTTGTATTTGCATGTAGCTATACACTGACAGACCTGACAATTCTAGGGTTTGTTGGAACTGCTCTAGCGTTTTAAAAATACTCGCTTGCATTATACAGTATGTTGAAGTTGCTTGACTCCTGCCCATAAGTCCCCCCCCCCTACAAATTTGTCAAAGTTGCTTAATGAAGCATTATGCCATAATGGCAAATCTGGTGAGAGGGAGTTGTCTTTATTAGTAGATTTGTACAGAATGTCCCATGATCTCTCGGTGGCCTCTAATAATGGGATTAAGATTGGTAAGGATTTTTTATGTCTGTATAGAGCATGATGTAGAGGTTCAATGGAACTGAAGTATAGGGCTTCCAACAGGGAAGCTGGGTTTTCAGTGTCAAATGTTTTCCAGATGGAGGCATGGATTGCTTTTGTTGCTAGGTAGTATGATTCGTAGTTGGGCATTGCTAAGCCTAGTTGTGTTGTGGGGGCATGTAGTTTCATTCTAGCCACTGTGGCAGTTTTATGGGACCACACATATTCCACTTGTGTGCGGTCTATTATTTGCAGAATTAATTTTGGTATATAGCAGGGCGAATTAGTGAAGAAGTACAAAAATTTGGGAAGAAATACGATCTTACATATATTAACCCTGCCAATTTGGGTTAAAGGTAAAGTAGAAGATTTTGTAAGTGTACTTTTCATAAGTTGTATAAGAGTTTGTATATTAAGAGAAATACATTTGGTTGGATCCTTATGTATTAGAATTCCTAAATACTTAAATGTCTCAACTGTTTTAAGGTTAATTGTAGGGTTTATTGTCTGTAGCGCTCATATTGCTAAGTATAGTAGAGTGTTATCTGCGTATAAGAAGATTTTTTCCTCTAAATCTTTGTATAGTAGGCCCTGAATATTGGGATTTTGTGTAACTACAATGGCCATGGGCTCCATTGCCAACGCAAATAGTAAGGGGGAGAGAGGGCAGCCCTGTCTGGATCCTCTGGTTAGGTTGAAAGGAGTGGATAGAACTTCGAGGACCCAGGAGATTTAAAGGGATACTGTCATGGGAAAAACATTTTTTTTCAAAATGAATCCGTTAATAGTGCTGCTGCAGCAGAATTCTGCACTGAAATCCATTTCTCAAGAGAGCAAACAGATTTTTTTATATTCAATTTTGAAATCTGACATGGGGCTAGACATTTTGTCAACTTCCCAGCTGCCCCATGTCATGTGACTTGTGCCTGCACTTCAGGAGAGAAATGCTTTCTGGCAGGCTGCTGTTTTTCCTTCTCAATGTAACTGAATGTGTCCCAGTGGGACATGGGTTTCTACTATTGAGTGTTGTTTTTAGATCTACCAGGCAGCTGTTATCTTGTGTTAGGGAGCTGCTATCTGGTTACCTTCCCATTGTTCTTTTGTTTGGCTGCTGGGGGGGGAAAGGGAGGGGGTGATATCACTCCAACTTGCAGTAAAGAGTGATTGAAGTTTATCAGAGCACAAGTCACATGACATGGGGCAGCTGGGAAATTGACAAAATGTCTAGCCCCATGTCAGATTTCAAAATTGAATATAAAAAAAATCTGTTTGCTCTTTTGAGAAATGGATTTCAGTGCAGAATTCTGATGGAGCAAGCACTATTAACTGATTCATTTTGAAAAATTTTTTTTTCCCCATGACAGTATCCCTTTAAGCACTGGGGCTAAATCAAAAGATTTCCATGAGGGATATTTTTCCCTCAACCTTTTGGCTTAGCCCTTTGTGTACCTAGGAGCTCTGTAAACATAATTTTGTGTAAAGTGGCATCTATTCTCAGATAATTGGACCAATATATGAAAAGTTCAACAAGAATAATCAATGTTTCCTTCACCACTAAAAACCCTTTCAGTTATTTTTGTACTATCCCATATTTCCACTCGTAAATTCCTTACCTTTTAGACCCTAAAGCTCTAAAAGTTAGCTAATGACTTTTTGCATTATCTTGTGACAGATCTACATTTTCATTCCAGTTTTCACCATACCTTTTCTTCCTAATGCCTTCCATAACTCTCTACCATTCATAGGAGTAGCTCTAGCACTGGCCTCTCCAGTCCCCCATTGGCAGCTCAGACTGTGGTTCCACTGCGACACTGCAAGATCCCTGATTTGCCTGCTGATCGCCACCTCCTGTTTGAGTTGCAGCTGTTTTTCTGTCACCTTATTGCTCTGTTTGTGCACTACATCAACATTTACAAGACGGTCTGGTGGTATCCACCTTCTCACCCACCATCACATACCTCTCTGGTGCGTAACTATCACATTTTATATGTATAAAGTATAGCCAGCTTAATTTTGCATTGTGTGGGACTGTGTGTGTGTGTTGGGTTCCTTCTTTTTTTCATGGTTCTACCTACACTTATTGGTAACATTACATACCTTCCAAAAAACATGCATAGTTATGCACACACAGCTGCATTTTAGCCACTGTAACCTCAAGAAAATAAATAAAAAGCCTTTTCTAATTGTAAATTGTTAAAGGAGGAAAGGGGACCCGTCACAAAGACATAAAAATCTGTATAATAAGTATTTTCCAATTTAAACCTAAAACCAAAATTTCATTTTATTTTTTCCTTCAACCATCTTGGCTGTCCATCATATATTGCTTCCCCCAACTCTGCTTTAGGCATAGAGACAGGCCAAGTAATTAATTTCACTTTCTATTCTGCACTTGCTAGATGTGTTACTGCACGCTTCACATTTCCCCTCTCTCATTACAGTGTCTATAATTATGTAACCAGGGCATGGGTATTAGAACACAACAGGGGATTCCTAAAACAGTGGATTCAGTGCATAAAATATAAACAGGGATTGATTTGGAAATGTATTCTGGCTGCTTTATTTAAAATTCTTACATATATACGTTTTCTTCTAAATAATTGTAGGAGGAGAAAAAGGTTCTGCTACCAGACAGAATCAACTAATGCTTGTTATACATATAAAGAGCAGGTTGTTGGTAGTTTTACAAACAAAGTAGCTTTCTGCTTGATTTAGCCACAGTGTGACTTAACATATGTCTGATGTAATTATTTAATTTATTAGCCAGCTCTCAGAATAAAAAGAGGACAATTATAAGATGGATACTTGGATAGCTATTTAGTATCCACACAGGCCCAAAGGTTAACAATTCTAATAGCTTTTGGTGTTCCTTAAAAAGGGTTAGTTCACTTTAATTTTTTGATGGTGTAGATATTTAATTTGTTTATTTGGGGGGGGATCTCTCATGCTTTGGCATTCTGATTAGTAAAAGTGGGGCTTCATTACCATTGCAACAAGGCAGCAGCTTTGCATAATATAATTATAAGTATAATAACTAAGAAAAATAAGGTGGGGCTCATTTATAAACTTCCCGATTGGTTTGCAAAGTGAGTAGTGAATAACCTTGCACTCACGCAAATACCCATCTCATTTGTGAGCATGTATTCTCAATGCGAATTTGCAAAAACCGGAAAGATGGGCACAGCAGTGCAATTTTTTAGCGTTCAGGAAAAAACATGGGCAATACAACCATTTGCGAATAAATAAGCGATGCGCGACCTTTATAAATGACCCCCAGTGACTCCAGAAACCAGATAGCATTTTCAGTTCCACGCTAGTAAAAAGGCATATATAACCATTGACCAATTAAACAAACGACAAAACAAACTATGAATACCACGATCCATCCATGTTAAAGTTAATTTAATCGTTAACTTCTCCTTTTAAGTGTGATAGGCAGATATAAGCCATTCATAAGTATTATTCAAGCATAATTCAAATACCGACACTAAACATTATATTTTGTCATGAATTCTACAGAACTTTCACCTGATTGATTTTAATGTGTTGACCCTCACAACCATTGTGCTTGCACGAAGATTGATTGGTGCCATTGTAAGGGAGGTGAGTAAACGGATACATGAGGTGTAATTTTTCAGATGCTTGTTAACTGACATGCACTTTCAACAAACTTTCTCTTTGTTCAGGCTTCTCAGGGAGGGAAGTCCTCTATGCCACAATCACTGCTCCTGGTGGCAACACGATTTGCTGTGCTGACTGGAACCGGCTGGAGTTTGTGCCGATCCATTATCCTCTTGTTTAGGACGCACTCTTTCTTTAATCTGCTGTTTCTTTGCTACCCGTGAGTGAGAACACTGACTTGAATACAGCAGTAGTCCTAATGCAATTCATATCTAAGCTAACATACCATTGGTTCATGCAGAGATGGGCAGACAATGATGTTAATCTGATGCTATCATGATTTGTTTTTGTGAATTGTATTATTTTATATATAACCTAAAACAACACTAAGTAAAGTAATGCAATAAAACCTAAGTAGTCAATTCCAGGTCGAAATATACAACTGTGAGAGGCAGTATCTCTGGAGCATATTGCAGGCAGAAAATTAGTAAGTGCAGCATTGCACACTTTAGTTTTGGTAGATGCTCAGGCTCAATAGATTTAATTACCAGTTAAGGTAGATGCATAGCAAGCGTCAAGTTGGGGGGTAAGTTCCGACTTGGGGGTTAGGGAGTAAATGTGGGTATGTGGCACTTCAGTTGCCTTCAAGGTTGCATGGCACTTTTTTTTTTTTAGTAATTATCTAAACATAGTTGGCAGTTATTATGTGGGATTATACTCTCTAGGACTCCTAAAAAAGAGGTGGCAGGTGCAGTTACAGTAGGGAAAGCAAGATTATTTGAAAAGTAATTCATTACCGTAGTCCAAAACCTGGAAATGTGAGGACAATATAATGTGAAAGAAATTAGCGGATCTTGCTCACATCTGTGGTCTGTCAGGTGTAGGCCACCTTGTGTAAAGATGGTGTCTTTACTGGAGATAAATCTTTACTGGAGATAAAGCAGTTATATGGAAAGACCACCATTCCCATGCAGAGTAAACAGACTTGGAGCTTGTGAAAAGCAGGTTTTGAAAATAAACTTGAAGTGAGATTAGTTTGGTAATAGGAGTGAATAGTTTCCTCATTTGTGAGAAAGGTAGATTAGGGAATGAGGGTAGTAAATTGGTGCCCTGAATGCCAATTGTAGTTGCAACTATTTAATGGTATATTAAGAGCTATGGGCTGAGGATGGAAATTATATATTGATTTATCCCAATTGAAGTCTTTGTGCATCAATTCTGATTGCACGAATACTCTGGTCACCTTTAGAAGTAGATCTTTGGCATTAACTTAACCTTCCAGTAAATGAACGTTTCTGGAATGCATCCCACGATTTACACTTGGTATACAAAGTGAGATATTGTACAAAAGGAAACATTAAAGAACAGTGAATGAAAAGTAAGTTTGCTTAATTTTGTATATTTGGTCTTTATGAAGTAGGGGAAAGCAGGTTAACCTTTCACTTATCCCTAGTTAACAAAATAAAACCTGAAATGCAAATAGTAACAAAATTATCAAGCTTTCAAATGCACTCTGATAAAGATATGACATTTGCTGATAAAACTGATCAGGCAACATAATATAACCTGTTTAAAGAGATCTTAATTATGACTTAAATTTTTCCTCCCCTCTTTATTTTGTCCACTGCTAGTCTTGTTTGATTTTTCTACTTTTTCCCCTTCCCTAGTAGACTGAGATGTTAAAACATGCTCCACAAAGTAAAAACATTAGTATACATAACATCAAGTACAGGATGTTTATCCATAAACATTCAATATATGACATAATTCACTTGTTCACTTATTAGCTTCCCTTGTTTGACCAGATAATCATCCTATATATACATTTAACATATAAACACATCCTTTATTAATACCGTTAAGATAAAACATGTTTTAAAATAGTACTTCCCTCACTATATAGATAACCACAGAAGAATTATTTCTGGGACTTTGCAGTCAGTTGATTATGCAGTCATGACTTGACTTCACAATATTTTCAGTAAGTTTTTACACTACACCAACGATTTAAAAGCTTTCAAAATAACCATCACCTCCAACAATACTGTTAAATTATGGTTATGGCATACCAAGCATTTACCAAATTTTAACTTTGTTGTAGATACACTGCACCTGTGACTTGAAAGTCTTTTTGGAAACAATCAGATTGAAAGAAAATCATTTGAAAACTGATGGTTGTTGGGCCAGCATTCTGTTTGTGTGTCCATTAAAGTGCTGTGTTTTACAGACAGAATAACGCTTTAGAATTGGTTTGCTGTATGTGCAGTGAAATCCTATTCTATCACAGTTTTGCACAACCCGTGAATGTTAGCATAACTATATTACTTAACATTATCTTACGTCGTACAGAGAACCTTTTATATAATAAATTGGTCACAGGGAGGAATCATCATAGTATTTTAAAATTCTTACCATTCCCCATTCTCTCATCAGATTTGGGATGTACATCCCTTTCCTACAGCTAGGATGGGACTTCCGCCGCCCAGGCCTCTCCCACATGCCCAACACTCGAGATCTTGCCTCTATGGATCGGGGAAGCAAAGATTACTTGCATGTTTTGCAGCATATTCTAAGGCACCACATGCCCAGTGCAGAGCCCCTTCCTACGCATGCCTGCTGCCTGTCACCTGACCTTATTCGCAGTGAGGTGCACTACTTGAAGCTGGACTTCAACTGGCGTGTACGAGAGGTGCTACTTAGCTCCATGCTGTCTGCATATTATGTGGCATTTGTACCTGTCTGGTTTGTTAAGGTATGAACTACTGACCATAAAACCCATATTATTTTTATAGTTTTTTTTTTTTTTTGTATGGACAGCACCTCTCTCCCAACGGCTAGATTATTTCTGCCCCTGTGCACGGAACCAATTTCATATACAAAAATAACAAAAATGCCAGCACCAAGAGTCTTGCATCAAAAAAAACTTGTATTATGACATGTTATGTAAAAACCAATGTTTCGGTCCCTCTTGGGGGAAAAAGGTCCCAAGAGGGACCGAAACGTCGGTTTTTACATACCATGTCATAATACAAGTTTTTTTGACACAAGACTTGGTGCTTATAATACAGATGTTTTGGGGATCACAAATGGAATATAAACAGTCATGCCCTTGCAAATTAAGCAGTAGTCTAAGATACAGAACGCCCATGCCAAAACATCCACCAACATCCACCTTAGTTGTATTTAAACTCCACCTTCTAGTTTATAGATGCTTCTTAGGTGTCAGAAAGGCAACAACCATGTCCTTAGTCTAATCCAGATGGCGCTCAGCTCCACTCTATTCCTTTTTACCATGTACCCAGATAACCTGTTCACAATATACTGTGCTTTCTTTCTCCCGACACAGAGCACACAGTATTATGACAAGTGTTGGTCATGCGAACTCTTTCTTCAAGTATCTCTCAGTACATCAGTTATCCTCACACAGCACCTCCTGCCTGCACAATACTGTGATCTCCTGCACAAGGCAGCCGCCCATCTTGGATGCTGGCAGAAGGTGGACCCCGCACTCTGCTCCAATATGCTTCAGCACTCGTAAGAAACTTTTTACACACTGATCTATGTTAAACTGTATGTTTAATGTCAATACATACTGCTGCTTGATGGCGAATCCAGATCCACGGGCAAGAGACTGCTCAGTTCATCAAGGATGTAGCTAGTAGCGCACAACAAAGTAATTCTTCTTAAAAGTTTAATACCAGCTCATTCTTTTAGCTGAACTTAGGTAGATATTTTGTCATCACAAAATTCTGGTCCAATGTCTACCCAACCCACCCTTGCTATTTGGTATATATGGTCTTAACTGTTGGTAGAGATCTGTAACTTATTTTTCCCTTATAGCTTTGAAGCTTTAAAATAAGACTGATAAGACTGAGTATAGTTGCTCTAAAATAGTTGCTGAAAAGCTATATGAAATGTCAGAATTATTATAGAATTAGGTCTTAGGACAGGCCTCCCCCTGCTGTTACTTCCAGAAAGTCAAAGGTAAAAGGGAGGGGCCATTGGCGGTGCCCCTTCGGGAAATCCAGTATCCTTGCATTTTCCGTGATCTTTTAACCTTGCCATAGGTAGGAAAGGAGACTATTCAGATGGGCAAAACCTAAGAAGAGAGCCTATATAGGACTGTTCAACCTAAACTGGATATCAAGCTCCAAATGTCAGACCTTGATCTGACCAATACAAATACACTAACTGTGTCTAGCTACCTTGCAGATGTCCTGTTTATATGGGTAACTGTTTTAATATCCCACTGATGCATTTGTGATTCCCTTGACACCCCCCCCCCTATGTGTAATGGAGAAAACCCCTATTTGAAGGAGAACTACCCCACCCCCCACCCTACGGCTTAATGTCCCATTGCCCTCTCCATTTTGCAACACTTACATAAATTTGTAGAGTATCGGCGCTCAGAGGCGCCATGTTCGAAAGATACCGAATCTTTGTAAAGTAAGCTCTGAAAATCACTGAAAAGAAAGAAGAGGATCCAGAAGATACCGAAGTGTCCAAACATGGCGCCCCTAAATGCCGCTGTGCTAGTCTGCAAATTTAGGTCAGTGTTACCAGATGGAGCACATATTCTTTTTCAACACTATGTGGGGAGAAAGTGGGGGGTGTGGCAGTGGAGAAGGGAATGGGACACTTTCAGCTGTTAGTTCTCCTTTAATAAGAGTAAATTGCACCTTAGAAGCAATATTAGGCTTCAATTCGAACATCTGCCTGAAAAAATCACCACTTGCTCTAACACATTTTTATATTTGAGAAACCAGTTATTCTGTTAATGATTTAATGGTTTTGCAGGTGGATGGAAGAGTGCATGTGGCCACAGGGAGTTCTGGTTAAACATAATAAAAATGTATACAAAGCAGTTGGTCACTACAATGTAGCCATCCCCTCAGATGTGTCACACTTCCGCTTTCATGTAAGTATGTTTTGCTATTACTATGCACACTGCAAAATTAGACTCGAAGTGCAGAAGGAACACCGTTTTGTTCCTAATCATTCTGTGGCTCCAGGCACAATGGTTCTTATGTTTACCATAATTATTAAATTATTTACTCCTTGACAGTATAGTGAATTTCATCAGAAGGTAGTTAAAGAACAATTTTAGTATATACAGGGACACAATTTCACCACCATAATTGCTATATAAGTCCAAAAATCCCTTCTTTCCCCCTTTCCTCCAAATTATGGAAACAATCTTGAGAGATAAACTTTCAAAATGTCAAGCAGGCAATTTGTGACCTATGCACGATTTCTGAAGCCTGACCCACTAATTAGGTTTTTGTGAGCCGTAGTTGTATAGCACTATGTATGTTCCATTCCAGGGGGAGGGGGTGACAACAAAATTAGGTCTAACATCTCTTGATTCAGAGAATTATGAATGATTTTGGCACAAGCTTGCAGAGGACACCAGCATTAAAGAAGCATGGCAGTAGGTGCATTCAGAGTGATATATAATAGCTGTAAACATTGATTTTATCTAATATTTTATATTTTGGACTGTGTGGAGATGCTGGAGCACCTACTGGAAGTCGATACTAATGTCTTGCACATAGCCTCCTTTTGAGAATTGAGCCCTAGACTCAACTGGGTTACTCAAACTGGGTGGTACAAGTATGCAGTGACAATTCTTAATTATTAACTCTTGATGCTATACATTTCAGTGGCTGAAAGTGATTTCTCTCCCCTTAGTTCTTTTTCAGTAACCCATTGCGGGTCCTGAACATTTTGACTACCTTGGAAGGAGTTCTGATCTTTTACCAGCTGTATTCACTTCTTTCTTCAGAAAAGTGGCACCACACAATCTCCCTAGCTCTCATCCTTTTCGGTAATTACTATGCTTTCTTCAAGCTGCTCAGAGACCGAATTGTGTTGGGTAAAGCATATTCTTACACAGCGGTCCCTGACTGAACGGAAGTTAAACTGATTTCCTTTACCTTGTCCCCATGCCAGAGCTCTGTATTTTTGTTACTTTTTTTTTGTGGAATTAAAAGGAAGAGCATATTTTTTTACTGTGACACATTGTTTTGGTAATCATTATTTCTGAGACCTGCACTGTAAGGAGTTGTGTTAGAAAGGCCTATGTAAGTTGCAATATTATTTCCTTGAGTGAGTACAGTATGATACAGCTTACATAGTAAAAAGAAAATTTTCTGTACATGTAACTGTACAGTATTATAAAAAATATTTAAACAAAATATCCATATATACTGTACGTTATTTTATTTCTTGATTAGAGAAGGGCTATATTACAGATAATTTGTTCTTTTAGAGAGTACAATATAAGGTTATAGCATTTTGCAGCAACGCAATGTTTCAATTCTGTACATTTATTTATATATATATGGGTGCCAGCGATACTGTTTAGTAAAATTGTACACTAAGAGGCAGATTTATTAAGGGTCGAAGTGAAAATTCGTGTATTCACATTTTTTTTTTTAAAAAAAATTTGAATTGAGAATTATTCAAACTTGATTCAAGTTTTAATTCAAATTTCACGATTTATCTCTCGTACTCAAAATACACCAGAGTCAAATTCTACTCCCATCATGCTCTGTCATCTATGCAACTAGATTAGTATACTTCAAAGTAGAGCGTGGGAGACTGGACAACAAAGTGCAATTTATTACATTCTATCTGCAGATGTCAAAGTGAAGAGGAGCCACAGCTCCAGAATAATTGGATTATTACAGGAATCTATGTATAGCCATAAAACCACTAGTCTAAGGAAGCAAGTTATGGGGAGGAGATAATTTTGTAGCCTAATGGGGAATGAGTAACTTGTTTGCTCTCTGTTGTCTAATATCAAGGGTAACCTGGTAGGTACTATATCTTCTGTCTGACCCTATTTTTGAATTCCTTAAGGTGGCCATACACTTAATTACAATTACTTGGTCGCAGGAAAGATTGTTTATTTTCACTACAAATATTAAGATCTGAATTGTCAGATACCCAAGTAAAAACAGAAGAAATTCCCTGACTGATGATTTAGTAGTAACCCTTGGCCCTTAAAAATTTTCCATCCTGGCCAATAGACAAGATGATTGGTTGCCTCCTCTCCAACCATACACGCAATGAATATCATATGAAAAAAAGTTAATCATATTAGACTGTTTATGGCTACCTTTACAGTGTTTTTTTGTCCTTATATGCAGAGAGATGTGAAGTGACCAGAAAGCAATTCCCCCAGTCTACTCACACTCTAGAAGTTAGTTATGGAAAGAATTAAAAGCATAAAACACCAGTTCTTTAGCTTGAGCAGTATACTCCTTGCTCAATAGATAGGACTTGAACATACTTTTTTGCCTATTGTTTTAATAAAAAATTATGGTTTTTGTTTCTATATCTTTTACACAGGGAAATTAAGATCATCCATGTTTGGACCTAGCAAGATCAATAATTAGATTAACTATTCAGATAATCCCCCTAGATAAAAGACTACTGGTTACAAAACCAGTAATTCATATATGCACTCGTATTGAACAAGGGGATATACTAACCCTTGAATGTTTTGATGCTTAATTTTTGAATAAACACACAAAAGTGGCTAGCTATTAAACAAATCCAGTTACCTGCAAATCGGAAATGTAAGTTATAGGACACCTGGTAAAGTGATCATAGTTCTGTCATAATAACTGTTACACAAACCAAACAAACACTGGGCCAACAAATACATCTAGAGAAGAGCAGCTACGGTAAGTGAAAAAAAGAATATGGAAGGGGCAATATGATTAAAATATATAAATATATGCAGCGATTTGCTGCTTATCAATACAATAAACTGGCTGATGCCTTATTAACCAAATTTGCAAAAGTGTGGAATTCTTAACCTTAAGCAATTGGTTTAAATAGTTGGATTCCTTTCAGCAACAATAAAACACAATTTATGGACATATTTATTTAGTCCTTTGTGTGGATTACTTGGTTTGTTACCGACATCTAGTGTGCATTTTTATGTCAATAGCCCCATGAGAATATATTTACTGAGAAAAACATTGGGGGCCATTTATAAAGTTTGTGCATCGCATATTTATTCGCAAATGGTTGTATTGCCCATGCTTTTTCCTGAACACTAAAATATTGCACTGCTGTGCCCGTCTTTCTGGTTTTTTGCGTATTCACATTGTGAATACATTTTCGTAAATGAGACAGGTATTTGCGTGAGTGCGCCCAGTGTGCAAAGTAGAAAATATTATTGACTAACTTAAATTTGCAATTTTTGAAATGGTTTTGCGAATATTTTCTCCACCACAAAAGCTGTTATGGACATTCGCAGTATGGAAATAAATTGGCAATTCTGTTTGCACATTAAGTATACCACTCATCCAGTTTTATAAATATAACCATACACAGCGCAAATATTTTCAATGAGCGAATCATTCTGCCCTGCACGAACTTTATAAATTAGCCCCATTGACGTGTTCAATACTTATGTTCCCTGCTGTAAATATTTTATGCATATCTTTCTTTGGCCTCCGCCCATGATGTACAGGTATATTCTAAAACAAAACATAGATAAATACCGTAAAGGGGGGCCTGACTGTACTGCACTTTTCAAAATAGCTGGGCCCCTCTTGACAGCGCCGAAGCTGTGTCTAAGCTGACAAAGTCCCGAAAAGACCCAAAGCCAAAGTTGAAATCTTGAAGCCGTGAAAAGATCCGAAGCCACGAAAGGAGCTGAAGTTGAAATCCCTCTCCCATACCATAAAATACAAAATTTTCTTTCCCAGTATTGACAAGCGTCTTATGTATCAACAATAATATTTAACTAAATAAATACCAATACTCCTTCCTTTTGCAAAATAACATTTATTAGTAAGTCTCACACACTACGTTGAAATGCCCCGGGGCAATATGGTACATTGCAAGGGAAAGCAATACAACATTGTTTTATTCATTACTGTGCTCCTATAATTAACCAGTAGTAGAACGCTATGGCCTAGTTGCCCTTTGAGCACTTAGTGCCCACATGTCACATTCCCTGTAAATAATATAATTTGGGGCTGTTCATTTAACAGCAATGTACACAGAGTATTTTAGTGATAAAAATGATACCATAAAAATAATCTTAAATTCCCTTTAATGAAACAGAGAGAATTTCGATGGCTGTTTACGGAGGTATGGTAAAACATTTTACAAACAACAAATATAGTGATCTGTTGTGCAATATTGGGGCTAATCTATTGAGAAATAGTATCAGTAGTTCTTCCTTTTCCTTCCGTTTTCTTCCTACAGTTATTAATGTCTGGCGCTGTACTCTGCAGAATTGTATTCCCATTGATTTCTTTTTGCCCAATCTGCAGTTTTCGGGTTGCTCTTTTCAACATTCATCTGTTTTTCATGTTCTTTTTTTCTGGCCTTTTTTTCTGCTTTTAACTTTTTAAACCCCCCCCCCCCCCCAAATGACTATTCATCCCCCTAATTGCTTTTAATTCCATATGCTTATGTCACCCATATACATGCCCCTACACTTACCACTCACTACCTGCTCCAGTTGATTTTTACCCCCTCCTGCTATTTTAATCCCCTTTTACCCTCTCATCCCTATCTGAGCTCATCCATCTCTCACTATACCATCCGATGCTTTTCCTCTCTTACTTCTATACACTATACTTCTCTCTCTCTTCTATACACTCCCTCTACTGTTCACCAGAGATCTTCATTAAATAAAGCAGGGCAGTCCAACCGGCGGCCTGTGACCCCCCCCCTTCTAACTGCTGTGTCTGTTTACCATGTGTAAAATTTAAATGGTATCACTACAGAGATTAACTGGCCCCTGCATTGTTTAAACCTCAAATTCAGACTAATCCCCTGTATTGTTCACACGTGATCCCCCTGCATTTTTCATACTTGTGACACCTCTATTTTTCACACCCTAAAACCCTGTACTGTTCACACCTGAGACCCAGACTGAAACTGCCCACATTGTTCATCTGTTCACACTTTATACAAAATGCTAATGGAGCACCAGCACTGTATCACTGTTTGTAGTACATCTTAGAGTGGTCCTGATGGGGTTCACTGTCTCCTGCTCTGTTCTGCATTCCCTACTCTCCTCGTGAATGCCCTGCTCTGCCTGTGTATGGCATACTCTGCCTGTTTGTGACATACTCTGCTTGTGTGCAATATACTCTGCCCCTGCGTGCCCGTTCTGCCCGTGCATGCTCCACTCTGCCTGTGCATGCCCCACTCTGCCTGTGCATGCCCCGCTCTGCCTGTGTGTGACATACTCTGCCTGTGTGCCCTGATCTGCCTGTGGAACATAAACCTGGTATTTGTTCTGGGTTTTTTTTGTAACAAATTGATTTTTAATGGACACTGTAACACGAGCTTATGAGGTAGACTGGTGACATCTTGTGGATACAAATTAATTTTTATATGTTTACATAATATATGCACTGATTTATTTCACAGTTTTATATACTGTTTTATATACTAATTTATAATATTTATGATGAACACTTATGATAATTATATAATTATGTAACATTAGCTGGGTGGAAATTTTATATTTTATATTGACTGAACTGCACAGCGAGCTCTGATTGGTTAGTTCAAACTCAAAAGATTATCTAAAGGTTGTTGAAATGGTTTTGTATCATCCTTGAAAAAGTTCCTTATGAGGACCGAAACGTTGGAGCTTGATACAACAAAAATAAAAACGTGAAGATTTTTTAAATGCGTGTGCCGGTTCCTTGATATTCGTGGATATACAAACACTATAACCGTGCACCCCGGCAATACAAGTAAAATTGCCTTGGAGTGCAGATAATATATAAATTCAATCATGTGTGGTGCACTCGCAACCCCTAAATGGCAACTGCCTGGATGCTGGTCACAACAACGATTCATATATTACCAAGAAAACCGCACTCCAAGGGGAAAAAATAAAGTTATGATTTATTTTCAAATAAATCATAACTTTATTTTTTCAGCTTATACAATATATATATATATATATATATATATATATATATATATATATATATATATATATATATATATATATATATATATATATATATATACTTTTACTCTTGCCCTGACACGAACAGCCACCACACTAATTAACCACCTGGAATCACTGAAGTTAAGTAACCGGGGTTGCCGTAAACACTTCTGCGATACTGAAATTGGTGCGTGGAAGGAATAGCGAGGGGGTTTGTACGACTATCCCAGCTTGAGATGCAGCGATGCCCTCGTGAGGTTGATTCCCTGACCTTTTGAATTCATCGGTAACCTGGAACCCTTGATATAGTGAGCCTTACTGCGGAGCACCATAAAGGCAGTGTGAGTACCACGCCCGTCCTGGGTAATTGTGGTGAGAATGATGTCCGCTATGTAGCCGCTACACCGACTTACCATCTGGAACCACCGAAGTCAATTAACCGGAGTTACCGCATAAACGTCTGCTAGACTGAAATTGGTGAGTGGAAGGAATAGCGACGGTGTGTGAACGTCTACTCCTGCTTGTGATGTAGCGATGCCCTTGTGAAGTCTGATTCCCGGAACCGGTGATACAGTGAGCCTGACTGTGGAACGCCATGACGGCAGCATGAGTTCCCCGCCGGTCCCCGGTAACTTTGGAGAGAGGGATGCCCGCCATGGTGAGTGCCATCAAAGAGCCTTCTGTAACTTATCAGCAGCGGGTACTCCGCTAATCGAGCTGGCGAGGCGGTGATATTTTATAACCATTGCTTTTCATGACCGAGGAGCTCCGACCATAGGCCATGAGTGACTCACCGGCAGCTACAATGCCATTGAATGAGCTGGCTGAGTATGGATATTTGACATCTGCTACTATCTTACAGTTGTTATTATCTTTAAATATACGGTGCAAGTTCTAAATGAACTAAATGTTTTATTTTATTGTCCCGCTGATGGTGCACACTGGATGAGCGTACACACGGAACACAGGTGTGGTCATACGCTTATTGACTTTATCACAGGACTTGAACATTGGATGGGGGCTTATTTTATTGCTATTTCTATTTTTATTTATATTTATTTTTTGTTTATTCACCTTTCTCTAATTTTGCATTTTGGGTTTTTCAAGAATGTATGATATTACTTCTTGCTGATAATAAGGGAATGTGTTTATTTTTTGCTTGAAGGTTGACTATAGACAGTAAGTAAGTATTGACGACAGATAGCACATAGGATTTGGACTAACCACATATTAATTGAGTATGAGGGTCTAGATATAGGGATGCACGATGAGTAGTGCCACGAGAGGGGGTGTATATGATATAATTCCAGTAGGGCACCAGAGCGGGCAGCATCTATTAAATAGCACCTAGCTAATTTCTACATAACTTGGAAGATGGAGTTTACACACTACTGAGAGCGAGTGGGAGGACTATTTACTGTAGGGGTACACATAGCTAAGTTTGTAGCATTAGGGGGCAACAAGTGAAGTAGCAGGAAGCGTTGCAGTCAGGACCTTTTAGACATCCTTAAAGAATGTTACATCTGTGCCATTGATAACAAAGTTATAAATTTGAGTACAAATAATTAGTATATTGTTACCAAATAGTTATTAAGGCACAGTGCCCTGATGTATTGGTTTTATAATGGTTTTAGACTTGTTTTAATATTGTATCTAATTTAAATATATTATTAGATTTAACTGGAATGCATACCTTATTACGTAGTGCAATGGATTTGTGATTATCTAGTATAATTGGAGTCGCTCTGGTTCTGACGAGTAATAAACGTCAGAGCTGCCATTGTTTCCCGCCATGTTGTGTGTATATAAGGCATGTTTTCTGTACAATGAATACTTTGAGAAAGGCCTCGGCGAGGCCGAAACGTTAGTCATCTGTTCTAATAAATATTTTTAATTTTATTTAAGACCTGTGAGTGCGGATTCCTTTGGATTGTTGTAGATGAAATTATTGTCTCTGCACCCAGGCATATGAAGATCGTTTTTCGTGAGTGCCGACACTATGGTGGAATATATATATATATATATATATATATATATATATATATATATATATATATATATATATATATATATATATATATATATATGATAAAATGGATGGTACCCGTACTCCGTCACAAGATTTGGCTTTGGGGTGCTGAAGAGGACTAGCACTCCGATTTTCAAAAAAGTGACAAATTTATTTAATACATCACAGTTCCTCCAACGTTTTGGCCCGCATTGGGGCCTTTTTCAAGGATAAAGTACTGAGTGATACATCAGTTGTTTAAATACCCATAAACCCTCCAAAAAAGGCGCCAAAATGATGTCATTACCATCAAAATCATTCAATTAGTGCAATTAATTAAGAATGGAATTATTTATTACACTTATTCATGATGGATTTTTATAATGTTTTTTTACTATGGTCTTTTATCATGTTCTTAAGTAATTGCACTAATTGAATGATTTTGATGGTAATGACGTAATTTTGGCCGTTTAAGCACAATTTAACTTTAAAGCGGTTGTTCACCTTTAAATTATTTTTGTAGTATGATATATACATTGATATTCTATTTATAGTCTATTTTTTCTTTTTTTGTGGTTTTCCGCTATTCAGCTTATTCTTCAGATGCTCTCCAGTTTGCAATTTTAGCAGATACTGGTTGCTGGGGGTCTTGTTTACCTTACCAACCAGGCAGTGGTTTGAATCAGAAACCAAAATATGAATAGGAGAGGGAAACAAGTAACAATTCTTATACCATTGTAAGCTCACAGACCAATAGTTTTTTTTTTTTTGCTTCCGGGGTTAGTGAACTCCATTTGAAAGCTGAAAAGATGTAGAAGAGGAAAAAACTATTAAAAAATCAATGAAGACCAATTGCAAATTTGCTAGGAATAGGGGTGATAATTTTGTGGCTGTTGATAGTTACCTTTGCTATTGTTAACATCTTCATCTGGGAGCTCATAACTTTGGTCTGGGTTGACATGGACCAGATTCAGTGGTGGGGGGAACCACGAGCAGTTTTTTTAATTTAATCAGGGCCATGGAGTCGGTACATACATTTAATGTTCCTCTGTTTTTAAAGGAACATTAACACCAAAAACTCTAAGTGCGTCACAGTAATTAACATATAATATACTGTTAGCATGCACTGGTAAAACTAACGCGTTTGCATCAGAAAGACAACTATAGTTTATATAAACAAGCTGCTTTGTAGTCATGGGGGCAGCTCTTCAAACTGGAAAAAAGGAGAAAAGGCACAGGTTACATAGCACATAACAGATAAGCCCTGTCCAATACTATCTCTTATTTGTTATGTAACGTGTGCAAACACATAGCTTTTACCAGTGCACGCTAACAGTATATTATATGTTAAATACTTAAATGTTTTGGTCTTACTGTTCTTTTAATAAACTAATGTATTTTCCATGTTGATTGAAAGAAGTTAAGTACACAGCACGCAAGGCATTTTTTCATTGCCAAAGTTCAAAAATGTAAACCACATCTTTTGGTAATTGTATACCAAAAAGTTAAACTAAATAACCAAAAACAATTGGGAAACCTAAAACAACTTACATATGAATAGAAACTGGCATAATGCTGTAAACATCAGTTTTGATTCTTTTCAATGCTTGTATCAAAGCTAGTTAAAATGTACTCCAGATACCCAAAATAGCTTCCGACTCCACAGGGGTTATTTACCAACTTTTTCCCATTTTTAATAAAAACAAACGCAACCTACCTACCATCCATAAATTTAGCTTATTTATAAAGTAATCTGGTCGAAGAATTTGGGTCGAGAATTGTTGCGCTTCTCAAATTCGAATTATTCAAGTTTTCAAGCGAAAACCAGCGTCAAACACACAAACACAGCATCAAAACTTCATGAAGGTTAAAAACATCTTCAAATGTTTAAAGGGGCAGCTGCTATTGACTTTTAAATGAATTCAACAGGTTTTAGGTTGAGTATTTTTGGATTCTGACTTTGGGCTTTGGGACATAAAAAAACCTCCAAAAACCTCCACTAGAAAAAAATCGTGTTTTAATAAGAGCCCATGACTAAGTGCCCTAAAAAGGAGGTGAAACTCGTAGGGTGGGTGGAGATGCAGCTATATTTTTAACTTTTCTACCAATAAAA